>NW_005843083.1:126297-142479 GCF_000455745.1 Alligator sinensis
TCGTCAGCTAGGGGTGCAGCGCCCCAGACCCCCCCTGCACCGATCTCCTCGACAGCTGGCTGGCATTGTGGCCATAGCAGGGGCCACCACCCCTGCAGTTTTCAGCCCGCTGCGCCTTAACACACACAGGGCCATCTTTGTCATGAGTTTTGCCTGTCAGCAGCTTGAGGTACAGGTCCCCTCAAACCCCTAAACCTATCTTCTTGAAACTTGGCATACTTTGTGGCCTCAGCAGGGGCCACCATCACTGCAGCTTTCACCCCCCTGTGGTGTAACACGTAGATGTGACATGAGTTTTGCTTTCAAGAATTTGGGGTCCAGTTCCCCCCAAATCCCTGCACCTATCTTCTTGAAGCTTGGCAGGCTTCATGCTCCCAGAAGAGGCTACCATCCCTGCAGGTTTCACCCAAATCAGAGACAAAACAACAAAGTTATAGATATTTCATTGAGCCCCCATTACACCCTATGGCCGGATCTCCGAGGCAGCTCCAAAGCTTTGGAGCCGCTTCGGCTGGATCAAAGCGGCAAACCGATCCGGAGCTCTGGATTGGATCGCTGGCATCTGAAGTGGCCGGATCCAAAGCCAGATCAAATACCTGCCTACTCGCACAGGCCTACAATTTACCATAGCATTCAGCAGAGGCATAGCGAGTTTGTTCAGTGTCAGAGACTGGGCTGGGGTGGGAGGTGGGGGTTCAAATGACGCAAACCACTGGTGCGGGGGGACGACTTTCCTGCTATGGCAAAGATTCCCATGGTGCAGGGGCAGGGAGAGTGATTCTGAACCCCGCCTCTAAAGATGGTTCTTGGGGCTGGTGCCCTGCTTGGTGCCTCTCCTCAGTTAAATTACTGGCATTCAGCTTAAGTCAGTTCCATCTATAACTTGTTTTTTGTATCCAAGGAAGTTACTTTTTACTGCTAAATTTCAGCCACATCAGAGCTGGGTTAAAGATGGTATATGCTCTTTATTTACAAGGAACTAAATCAGTATAGACAGCTGTTCAGGCATTCTTGGCAGAGAATCCTATCCTCAGTCACCAAGTTTTTTGAACACATATAGCCTATATTTAAGCCCAGCTGTAAGGGTGGCATCATGTCCAAATGCAATTGGGTAAACACTTGTCTCAGGGAAGAGTCCCAGTCAAGACAGCATTTCTATTAACAACCTTTAAAAGAGCAAATGACGTATCTTCTTCAAGAAGCCCTTGTATTGCAGCACTAGCTAATCCAATAAAGGATACAGGCACCTAGAAGTCAGATGGCTCGGTATCTCAGCATGGAAAGCCGAATCCTGCGTTAGGCACCGAGGCTGCCTGTATGCCTCTTGGTGCCTCTTGGTGAGACTTAAATGCCTCAGAATAGAATCCAAAATGGCCAGCACACTGAGCAGGGAGCCGCCTAAGATCAGCACAGCTTGCTGGGAGCTGCCTAGATCCAGTCAATGGGAATTACTGAGGACAGATGTCAGTCTTAAATCCTGCCTCTCAGGATTTCAGGGTTACAGGGAGGATCCATAGCCCTGAAACCTCTCCTGAGGATAAGTGCCTATGACCCTTCTTTCAAAGACCTGACCAAGGCTCATTCTTCTCTTTTAAAATATGGCCAAAGAAAGTGCTGGTGCACCCCTCAGATTGAGCAAACTTGTGGTTATGACACTCAGTAAAAGAGTGCGAGACTCAGTGTCAAATTCCTGCTCTGCCTTGGAGAAAGTTAAATCCATCTCTCTCACCTTCCAGGAGAGTGTCCTAACCACCAGACTACATCCACTGATGAAAAAACACACTCCGAAGAGAAAGGACCATCACCCAGGACTTCCCACAGTCAGGCAAGTGATGTAACTACTGTGCTACAAAGTCATGTTCCTTCATACACTGCTTCACTAACGCAATTAATCTTAATTTTATTTCTACACAATGACAATTTTAGCAGGAAGGACAAGCACCCTCATCCAGAAGAGCCTACAGTGTAGAGCTTGTAGCATTCCTCTGGGATGTGTGAGATGTGGGATTGAATCCCTCCAGGCAGCAAAGGTAATTAAATCTGGGTTTGCTACTTCTGAATTGAGTACTGTAGCTAGTCTTTCAAAGAGCATAGCAGCTGTGTGTGTCCTGTAAGGAACTTGAAGCTGTTGGTACATTTAGGACTTCTCTGAGAATGCCTACCACATCAACCCCCTCAGGGGTCTTAGTTTGCATCCTGATCAGACTTAAGCATGAACTAGATCCGGAGTTCCTCAGTTTTGTCAAGAGTGTGACAGCTCTGGGCACACACACGGTGCTACACAAGATACTTTACAGTGCATTAGATTAATCTAATGTGCAGTAAAGCATAGGCAAAGGGAGAAAATATTATTTGGGAGGGCTGAGTAAAACTTAAAAAATACTTCTACACACACACAGACACTGCCCAGCAAGTAAGTCTGTGAAGGAGAAGGGACGTGGGGGAGGGAAAGGACGTGGGGGGGGCAGATCGAGGCACCCACAGTGAGGGAGGGAGTGGGGCAGAGGCAGGGGCTGGGGTGAATAGGGCCCTGGGGCAGGTCATGGGATGGTTGGAGCCTGGGCGGCCTGTCCAGGGGCATGGTGGTGGGGGGCTCCCACCACTGCATGCACCCTGGGGGAGGCACAGGGGGTACGTGCCACCTGGATTTGTGTGCAGGACATCGTGGAAGTGGGTTGCTGCTGTAGGTTGGGCTCTGAACCCCACTGCCATTGTCCAGGAGCTGTGTGTGATGCCATGCTGTGCCTCCCACAGCTGGGTGGGCAGGGGACACGGCGCAGGCACAGCCAGTGCACGCAAGACACATGGCCTCATGCATGGTTCCCAGACAAAGGCAGCAAAGGTGCAGAGCCTCAGCCCACAGCAGCAGCCCACCTCCATGGTGCCCTGCACACAAATCCAGGGGGCACATGCCCCCACATGCCTCCTCTGGGATGTATGCAGCAGCAGGAACTCCCCTGCAGCCCTGGACAAGCTGCCTGGGCTCCAACCATCCCACGACCCGCCCTGGCCCCGGGGCCCCATTCCTCCTGGCCCCAGCCCCTGCCCCTGCCCCACTCCCTCCCTCACTGTGGGGGTCTCAATCTGCCCCCCTGCCCCTTCCCCTATACAGACTTGCCTGCTGGGTGGTGCGTTTTTGGCTGCCTCTGCAGGCTGCAATTGCATGTCTGTCTGTGCACACCTCTCCCCATACTGCAGCTGCCCAGAGCCCACAGCCAGGATACCCTGTGGTCCTCTGCGCTGCCACTGCTGCCCCATGTTTGCGGGGGCTATGCCCCATTAGCCCTGCCTGGCCTTCCACCACCTATGCAGTGAAGCGTGGCCATCTACACATGTGCAGCAATTACTACACAATATATTAGTCTAATTCACTGTTTTCTAGTACCTGTATATACTTGTACCTGTATATAACATGCTGTACCTTATCTGTAGATGCTGACTAGGAACAAATTGCATAGTCAAACAATTTGGCTTTCAGTGCACACGGAGCTCCATTTGAACATAATATTAAGCTAAAATAGGAGTGAGCTCTGATTTAAAATGTCTTGTAACAGCCACAAAGTTGTAAGAAACAGAACCTGGAACTGATGTGGCACTGATTTGCTTTGCTACCCCAGCAGCAAGAAGGATGAATGACAGAAGAGCATTTTGTAAGCTTCACATGAGTGAGGACTGCCTTGCACAGTAGTGCTCCTTGAATCATTTAGAGCAAAGGCGTCAAGGGTGCTGCCTGTAGAGCCCGATCATCTGGCCCCCAGTGTGGGCAGTCAGGGATCCACCTGTCTCCCCTTCTCCTAGGCCACATGCCAAATCCAGCACCTGCACTGGCCAGTCCGGGATTGTGCCACCTATGGCACCTGCTCTGTCTGGATGAGGACATAAGTGGCACATGGGGCCTGTTCCAGCTGGTCTAGGGCAGATGTCACATGTGTAGGTCCCAGAGCGGGCACTGTGTGCAGTGCAGTTTCAGACCAGCCATAGTGGGTGCCAGATCTGGTATGCAAGGGACGCACAGAGCCCTCCCCCTTGCATGATGGATTCAGAGCCCACTCTGGTTGGTCTGGGACTGTGCCACATGTGGTGCATGATCTGGCCAGATCGGGATGCAAGTGGGATGCAGCACCCACTCCAGCCAGTCTGGGGAAGACACCATAGGCAGCAAAGGTCCCAGAGTGATCACTGCAGTCAGACTGGCTACAGTGGAAGCTGCAGGCACTGGATCTAGCATGTGCAGAGGAATGGGTGTGGGAAGGGTGTCTATGGGCCTGATCCAGCCCATGGGGCTAGCCCTGCACTGTACATCTGACCCATGAACCAGCACTCTGCCATTCATCTACCCCATGGGACCAGATGAGTTTGACACCCCTGATTTAGAGAGAGCTCACAGCTGAAGTCTATCCCTGAAGAGACACAAACAGGCTGCACTGAACCCAAAGATCTGTCATATTTTCTCTTAAAGTAGATTTTTTTAAAACTGTATAGCTTGTTATGACTGCTTACCAGTTGCTTGGACTGTGGGTGGACGCTCATGGCAGGCCTTCCAAACTAAAGATGAGACAGGCTCTTTATGTTGTACTTATTTTCAGAGAGTTATTGCAGAATGTTGCTTTGATTATAATAGAGATTTACATCTCTAAGAACAACAAAAAATTGCTTGGCAACAACAGAGAGACTGCATTTCAAATTGGGACAGGAATTGGTCAATTTTAAACACAAGAGAAATATTCCTGTAATACACACTGTTCTTTTTAAAGTAGTTTATAAGACAATGTTATTACAATTAGCCTTGTGCTGATGGTTCTCAGGAAGTCCTTTTAAAATATAAATCACATGTTATCATCCCCTTCAAAAATGAAGTGAATGAAAGTTAACAAAAGAAAAGATTAAAAGATTTACTTTTAATACTAATCTATATAAAACAAAGCCAGGGAGCCCTATGGGCTGTTGCTTTGCTCACTAGATCTGGAGCACAGGGTGGCACAGGGCCTGATCCCAGTGCACAGAGGGCCCAGATCCTGATCTGGGCACATGGGATCAGGTGGGGGCAATGTGGGATGTGGCAGAGGCAGCACGGAGCTTGATGATGCCATGTAAGATCACAAGGGGTGGGGCAAGGCCCTATGGCCTTGATACCAGGACATGGGGCTGGGCAGAGGCAGCATGGGGCCCTGATCCTAGCATAAAGAGGAAGACTGGGATCCAATCTCAGGGCACGGGGGGACAAGCCAAGGCCACATGGGCTCAATCCTGGCACACGAGGTTTGATCCGACCCTTGAACTGGCTCTGTGTCATTCATCTGCACCGTGGAGCGGAAAGGTTGAGCGCTGCCGGTCAAAGACGAAGACTACAGATTAATCCGTTACCTGGATTAGTTTTTATAACGCCCACCCCCCCCAATCACTCATTGGGTTAACTACTTTGTTTTCTCTCTCCTACCACCTTGCCTCTCCCATGAGTGCCCTTCCTTTTTCCTCCCTCTTCCCTAGGCTCTGTATTCTAATCACTGCTTTCTATTTAGAAGCTCAGCTTTCTTCAGTCCCCTCACAGTATTTGATGAAGTAAACTGCTGCTTACAAAATCTTATGCACTTCTGATGTACTTAGTCTGTAAGGTGCAAATCTACCCTGCCTTCTATAGAAGAGTCAGGATTAAAGACAGAAATGACATGACAGGCACAAGGGTGCATATTTAAGTTCCTGCCAGAAAAAATGCAACAGCAGACTGCTTCTAACAACGAAACTGTGGTCTCAGATGAAGCTCTTCACCTAAGGGAAAGGATAACTATAGCTACTCTGGCATTGAGCCCTAGTTACATGCAATGAGACAACTGTTTGGAGAGCTCCAATGTTTGACACCTGCCAACTTTTCAAAATGAAAATGCGAAGGATCAAGAGCATTCAAAAAGCACTGGGTATTAGGCAAGAATCTTGTAACTCCTTCCCAATCTGAAAGTGTGGCCACTTTAATTTTTTTTTTAATTTCCACTAGCTTATCCACAGAAAGTTTCATTCTATGCAAACAGTTCTTTAAATGAAATATTGTCTTTTCTATTTCCCCCCTTCTATTTTTCACTTTTCCTTAGTAACAGAACTACATCTTTGCATCAGAATATTTCAGCCAGATTCTTGTATAGTTTTTCACTTTGTTAAGGTCCCTGGGAATTTTACTCCCTACTAACTTGTCTCTTCAGTCAATTATGTTTCCTAATTTTGAATTCTGAATTGATTTTTCTGCTATTTGACTCTCTCATGCAGCACTATTCGCTGCCATTGGAAAGGCACTGCTGGAATTCAGCCACTTGGCAACACAGAATAAATTGCAGGATGACCCTTTATCCCTTGTTTTGGCATCAACCATTTATCTCTCTCATCAAATCTATGCACCTGCTACATTTCTGGTTGGAAATCTTGACTAAATCCACCTCTAGGCCCTGCTCAATTTCTGAAGGCCAATCCAAAAATCTGTTAAAGTCCATGGAGAGTTGTCGTCCACCCCCCTCAGATTTTAATAGGCACTGTTCAGGTCATTGCTGTGGGTGATGGAGTGAACAGGACCATGTCTCAGCTGACAGCATTTTTTGGAAATACTGAGCCTGAGCCTCCTCTTGCTGACATCACTGTAAATCAAAGGTAACTTCAGTGAAACCAAGACTTATACTGATGTGAAACCAGAGTGAAAGGACAATCAAGCCCATCAAATTTAAAATAAAGACAAGATAATGCTTGGAAGCTATACACAGAAATGAAGTTATAGCATTAAATTAATGTGCCATGTCATTTCCAGTTAAAATTGTTTCGTGCTTTTTTCATTTCTGAATAATAACACCTAGAAAATTAAAATTTCAACCTTTCGCTCTTCCCTTTTCTAATTCAAACCAATTAAACTAAGAGAGAGTTGCAAGAAAGAGTGAATTATAATAAAGCTGTGATAAATTCTCAGCAAAATTATTTTGATACTTTGCCCATTTCTGTTTCTCTTCAACATAAGAAATTCCTTGTCACTTTAGCCTAGAAACAAGAGTCATTTTTATGTGGTTTTCAGATGTGGACAAGCAATGAATGATTGTAAACCACCATGTGAAGGTAAAAAAAATGCTTGAATATTTAATCTATTTAACCTTATAGGACAGCCAGAACAATGCCAAAATCCACACTCAATTTTGTTGAAGTAATTCTTTTTTTATGAAATGACAAAAATGCACAAATGCTTGTAAGTGATTCTACACCACACCTCAACCCCTTTGTATAGGGTGCTTTCAAGTATACGCATGTCAATTGGAACTGCCTATGGTGCCATTTGTTTAAAAACATCAGTAATAACGTAGAAAGCTATAAACATATTAACACAGATTCTAGCACTCTCAAAGTACATGTGTAACTTGTTAGTGTAAATAGAAGATACAATATGCGTCTTGAGGGAAGAATAGAAATCCTTTATGAAGTTACTGACAGAAAGTGATTACATTTGATCTACTCTGCTTTAAGAATAAACATACTTAGGTTTAATTTTAATTTGTGTAAATTATCAGAGGTCTATAGACCCATGGTCAATGGATGTTTAGAAGTTCAGCTTCAGCAAGCATCTGTCTTGTTTCTGTTTAATTCAAGATATTATGAAAGGAATTTGTAATGAGAGAGCAATTTTACATTGAGACAGAAGTTGATTGCAGCACTAACCACACACGTTAACAGTAACAAATGATGCTTGAGTAAGAAAAACAGATCTCATAGAGATGCCTGAAACATAGCCTAGTTTTTAAGAATTACCTTCAGTTTTTAAATGCATGAACCCAGCCACAGGTTAGAGTAAAAAGGCTTGCAAAAACCTTTGTATGACCCAAGGAAAGGAAATATTTGCTATGAAATAATCTTAGAAATAGTGGATTGCAGTTATTTTGAGCAAAGGTTATATACACTTTTCTATTGCACAGCCTGAATAACTATTGTACCTAAGCAAATTATAAATGACTGTTTAACCACTGCCATAAATGAGTTACTAACAAAAAGGCATATAGAAGACACAAAGCGATTTTGTTTCACAATGGCAAACACTGTGAGGTTTATTTGCTGTATTTTCATATCCTCAAGCAGTTTTTAACACTTGTCACCACAGGTCAGATTCCTGCCACAAGGGATCATACTAAAACAAATCATGGCCAGTTTTGTTTTTTCCTAACATATCTATCAAATTTTGAAAACTAAATACGAGTTGAAGGCGTTTTTCAACTGCACAAATCTGTCTGAAGCTATTTAAGTGGCCTATGTTACCCAGGTTTGAAAGTTTGAAATGGAACATCTTTTCTGTCTAACCTAATATTTCTTGAAAAATCACATCCATAGTTTGATGTGGAAAAGGTCTATCGCTTCAATCAGAGACGCTGGCTGAAAACATCAGAATAGTTAAATACCATTAAAGATGAAATCTTGACAAGAGAAAAGTATTTCTGGGAAGTAACTCAGTCCATGTTATTGTTTTAACAAAAGCAGAGGATTATACTGATTAGATGTTCATTCCTGAAAATATATCCCCTGAGAAATTCCAACTTATTGAAGTGGTTGGGTTGATTTTATTGAACTTCTTTGGAATACTAGAATTATTTGCATGAGTAAAGACCTCAAGATGAACCCATCATTTTGTACACCCAATTTTCTCCTGAGAGACTGGCTGTTTGGTGTGATCTTTGTCTCAGTTTTATTGGCAACATTTCCTTTAAAATGTTTACAATTGTGGTTGCCATTTGTAAACTAAATAAAATTAATCAGTGATATTCCTGGAAACAAGTAGAAAGGCTTCCAAAAAGTCAAAAGTTAGGAGGCCCATATTTACTCATGGCTGCATGGATACATTAACTTACCTTTGGACCAGGCAACCCTGGCAAACCTGGATTACCATGTGGACCTGGAACGCCCTAGAAAAAAAATGAAAGTATAAAATTATTCAGAATTAGGTCTAGCAATGTTTGGTACTTGTGGAAACACTGTCCAGACAATCACCCTGAAAAAATCATTGTCACTTGTATGATTTCAGACTGAGATTTTCAAAGGAGTTTAAAGGTATAGGATGCCCAGTCCTCACTGGAATTAAATGGGAATTGAGCACCTAACTTCTGTAGGCTCAATCAAAGATCTCAGTTTCATTGTGTTCCCAGATAATTTTAAATAAGCTCATGGTAGGTTTTTCAGCTATAGCATAATATATGAAGTCTGGAAATAATATACATCTTAAACATCACGTTTTTGATGTACGTATATGTACAATAGAGAAAGCTGGTGTTAAAAGGAATAGGAACAATTTCTTCTCCAGCCAACAGTCCAGAACCTTGACCATTCTGATAGACAAAGTTGACTTTTTATGCTCGCCATTCACTGACTTCAACTAAAGCACAACATATTTCAGCACTGCCCGGCAGGCATGGTGCTGAGCATGCCAGCCTCTCCCATTCCCACTCATGCTTGCCAAACCTGGAAATGTAGCTGTGAATGGGACTTTGGGATGCTTCTTCAACAGTCACTTCCACATGTTCTAGATACTGCAGTCTCAAGAGTGGCCAGAATGAATGTAAGGGTTGACTGGGTCAGGGGTGCTGAACCTCCAGCCCATGGGCCAAATATGGCCTGCTGAGCCTTGGAGACTGGCCTGCGGGGCTCCGCATGGTTAGAAAATTTGGTAGTGGGGAAGCAGTGGGCAGGTCATACTGCTATTCCTTCCCACTGCCAAAGTCCCAAGCCACAAGCAGCAGGTCAGAGCTGAGTCATGACACTCCCTCTGCATGGCCATATCAGAGCCAGGCTACTGCCCTTTCCCTCTGCATGAATGGGTTGGGGACAGGCTGCATGCACTTCTCCCCATGGAGCTGGACCACTCTCCCTATCAGGGGCTGAGTCACTCCCCCTTCACTATACCCACATAGGTTGGGACTGGGCCACACCTCCTTCCCCCTTCCACTCTGCCCAGTTGGGGCCAGGCCATATTTCCTTCCTCCTGCAGGGCTGGGCCATGTTCAATTCCCCTGCACAGCTGGATTGGGCCAGCCTGCCCCCCCAACCCCACTCTGCACAGATGGATGGGGCCCCCAGGACCCACCCCAGGTGCTGGATTGGGTCCACTGGGAGGATGTAGACTGCAGAGGAACCAGGCACTGACCCTCCAGCCCACCAGCCAAAAAGAGTGAGCACCACTGAGTTAGGGCATAGGTGGTCTGGCTGAGTGGATGGGTTTACTATAGTGGAAGCTAAGGTCAAGAACAGGTATCAGTCCAGGTCCAGGATATCAAGCCAAGGGCTGCAATAAGGGTGTGTTTGAGGTAAGCAATCAAGCACTAGCACAAACACAAGAACCAGCACCTAACAACACTGGATTACACTACAGGTTTTAAAGCCTTTTCATCAAGGTCTTGTAGGTCCCGTTGGTTCATCAAAGGCACCTGGTTCCCCAATGGAAACCTCATGAAGAAAGCCCAGGCTGAGCTGGAATCTGGCCAGCTGTTTGTTAGATCTGTGACCTAGCCTTCTGCTTGTGGATAAGGATGATCTGGTTTTGAATCTCAGGGGTCCTGACAGGGAAGGTATGCCTGGAATGACTTCATAGATACTTTTTCATGTTTGGTGCACAAAAGTGGAAACAGGTAGATAGGGTGCAAACATGTGCTTCTGGCAACTGGAAGGATGCAGTGTAGACGGACCCTGAAAATTCCACACAAGGGACATATGGTATGCATGACTGAATGGGTCTAACTATGCTACAAAAGGAGGCTATTGCTGATAATGATTGTCAACAGCAGGACTCTACCTTCCTATAGGTAGAGACCTACCAAAAACTGTGATTTTCTTGGATTTCATGTAAAATGCATAATTCAGCATGGCCTGTGAAAGCAGACAACGTCCGTATAATCTGTGAAAAAGAAAACTTACTGAAAATAAAATGCTGGCTCCCCAGAGGAAATCCTCATGGCATTGCTACCCAGCTGTGCAGCCTGCTGGGGGGAGGGGGGACTACTGGCATACAGGGGAGCTGAGGATGGCTGCTGCCCCTACCCTTTACCACTGATTGACAGAGGGCTGCCTGTCCTGTGGCCCTATCCCTCTCTACCAATCAGCAATGAGGGGCTGGGCTACATGACAGATAGTCCTCATAACTAATCAGCAGTGAGGGATGGGGTCACTGGGACTCCTTGGCCAATCAGAGGCATGTGGGGAGCACTGCAGTCAGCCCCATGAAAACGGCAGCCAGCCCTGCAATTTCCCCACAAAATTGGCCAGCTACACCTTCTTGAGTTGGGTAGCACCCTATCTATAGGTGGTGCTGAAATGGGTTTACTCCTACTCCTACTCCTACTGCAGGAAGTTCAAAATGATTTTCAGCATCGCTACTGAAAATGGGAGACAATTAGTGGCTTGTGATATCTAAAATGTTTCCTGCAATGAAAGAAAATCAGGTCTCTGTGCCATCTATGCTAGAAATTAGACTGTTTTTCAACGCTGGGCCTCTGATCCTAACAGTGCTAGCATCTTCCTTGCAGATTTAGGCGTTGCAGAAAATGGTCAACACAATGGTTGTCAACAGCTATGCATTTCCCAAGCATGAAAGAACCTTACAGGAAAAACCCTCTTGTCACTTGAAGAAAAACTTCCTCTCATTTCAATGGGGCCAGTACTTCTCTTGTACAGTTTATAAAAATCTGGTTTAATGCTGTCATAACATAAATCACAAATTCTGTGAACTGTTAAGAGATACAATGTTTACTGTCCACATAAATTACTCATATGTAACAATTATACTGTGCATTAAAAACTCAAAGCTATGGCTGTAGTTGTATCAGAGGAAGCACAACAACAATCTGGAACAGAAGCAGTATGGCTAGCTCTGTTATATAAAATCCTGATGCTGAGAAGCAGTGCTGGGATGTCACCTAAGTAGCAGCTCCAACACAGAAGGATAAAACCCTAGGAAAGGGAAGACCCTAAGAAAGACATCAGGAAATGAAATCTGAGAAGTCTTGATTTGGGGAAGCTGTAACTCTTTACCTCCACCTGCTCTATGTAATCTATTTATAAACCTCATTCCTTTGTCTGATGATATCTTCCCAATCCTTTCCAACATTATGAGTCAGCACTTGGAAGCATAAACATGCAACATATTTATTCAGCAGCTAATATGGAAGATCAGCAGAACATGCAATATTTGTTTTCAACGTAATACCAAATGATGGCTTGTTCAAATGTTCATTTCAAAAGCACCAACCCAGGTAAACACGGCTTACCCAAAATGCCTCCTTTATGTCTTCTGATCCATCCTTTTAACTGCTGAATACTCCTGTCCTCAGCAACCTCGTCCCCCATCTCAGCTTATGCAGGTCACTTTATTGCAGTCATAAATGTTTTTTCACTGCACCAAGCCTTCAGGCGTGAAGCCTACACTTACTCCTGATCCCTTCCAGGGAAAATTCCTTCCTTCCCTTACCATCCACCATTCCCAGGCAAGTAGATACCTCAACAATTTTGTGTGTTAACTATGGTAAACATCACTTGAAGCAGCTATGAATGCAGGCTGTGTGTAAATGAAACTAGGGGCACGTGTTTAAAGTGGGTTAAATGCTTTTGCACCGCTTTAATGGTGTTGGTATTTGCACACATTGGCAGCATATTGAGCAGTAATTCCAGCTGCTATAAGAAATTTGGTGGCATAGCATGCCTTAAATGAGTTGGAGCATAGCAAACTAAAACTCCGAGGAGTTTTAGTTTTCTACCCTACAGCCGCGGAGTGAAGCACCGGGCTCTGTGCAGCTCAGGAACTCTGTAGGAAGCCCTGCAGGAAGCCTGGCAGCAGCCTGGGAAGGCAGGCTCTGCCTAAGAAAAGCAATGAGCCTGATCTTTTTTTTTCCCTAGGAGCCTGCCTGCCTGCTTGCCTGAGCTGAGCAGGGGCCCAGTGCTTCCTTCCACGGCTGAAGTGCTCCCCAGGACCGCACGAGCCAGGTGCCTGTGGGTAGGTGCCACCTGCGGCGGGAAAGGGGGCCCGCCGCTGCCATGGAGGAAAGCACCAGCTCCCCCCAACCCCTCTCAGTCCAGGGACCACTCTGCCTGCGGCAGCTAGCCCTTATCTCCCTGCCACCGGAGAGGCAGGTAAGTTTGGGTGTGTGCGCGACACGGGGGCTTAAAGGGCTCTAAATTGAAGCTGTGTTTTCAAAAACCCACCACTTCAATTTAGGGCCCCTGTTTTGTCTACATATGCCCATAGAAATCATCCTTTAATTGGGCTGCTGTACCAATTAAAGGAAAGGAGAATCTTTGATCAAGTTTCTTCCTAGCCAGCAATAGGTAATTCAATTTCTGTTGTTGTCTACTTTGTAGCTATGGAACATTATTCTCAGAAGTCTATTCCCTTTCAGTCCAGAAGGCAAATGACCCTAACATTAGACTTCTGAGTTCCAGACAGGAGCAGTGAAAAATTAAATATTACTGTTGCAAGTATATACACTGTTGCAAGTATATAAGTAATCTGTCCACACATTCACACAGGATCACCTTCGCTGAAAGTAATGCATACTGTCAACATATTTCTTATTTGATTTTGTTGCGGGCCACTTTGTATGGGGAGATCAATATGGTATTTTAATTGACTAGCAAATGAATACAGGCTAGAATAAAATGGTGATTCAAAGCTTGACTAATTATCAAAGTTCAGCTTGTAACTGAAGAAAAAAAATATACCTATTTTACTCACCCTTGGACCTCTCTTCCCTGATGGCCCAGGTAAACCTGGAGGACCTGGAAGACCCTGGAGAAACAAACATCAAATAGTTAAGGCTAACATCAAACTAATCACTGTGCTGCAGATCAAACTCTGACTAGTTCTCCCAAAGACATTCAGCTTCTGATTACCGATTGGAGACACCTGCTCATCTTGGAAACAAGCTCCCAAACTAAAGCTATAATGTGTGTTTATAAACCTGCCTCCAAATTGGAGATGTACGGTTAAAATTACTTCATGCACAGGGATTGTAATTCCCAGTTTAGTGGGCACCTTTTGCTTAAAATGATTACTGGAAGAACACTTTTCAAGGTTTATAATCAAGGAAGTGCAATGTATTTCAAAACACAGCATAAAAATTAACTTAAGTCAAAAACATAGCTTACTAATTTTTACTTCCCAAACACTGCATTTATCATTTTAGGCAATTCGAAGAGTTGTACTGAAATAAACTAAAACACAAATCATACAAAAGGAAGATACGAAGTCAAAGAAATATGACAAGCATGGCTGAAAGTTTGTTTGATGATCCTGATCTTTTATATTCATTCTTTTAAACTGATATCACTCCCTTTAAAGAAAAAACTCTTTTTGATTTTCACAAGTAAATTCATACATACTCTGGCAGTATGAGAAATAAACTTTGCAATTTCATGCGACTGTTAATGATTGCATCAATATGAGATGTAGCAGCAACCTCGCTCTAGTTAAGAGCTTTATCCCTAGAAAAATCTCTTCCTTTCTTATTACATTGTCTGTTAACTTTTGAGGCCCTTGAGGATGTTACATCTGTACTGGAACGAATGTAAAAAAAACGAGTCTAGATCCCATGCTGGCTTAGTACAATGGCATGGGGTTTGATGTATCTCCTATGAGGTTGCCTAAGGTATTATTCAGCCATTACTTTTCAAGGGCAAATTTCAACTGTACAATCCATGCAGGTGCAGGAAACCCTGGTTGTAAAAGAATCAATACACTTCCACTGCAGAACAGACTAGTGGCAAAATGGTAGGATCTAATGAAGGTAGACACAGAATGGTCTGAGGAAAGGATTTTATTACTGTCTTCTGCATCACGTCTCAATTTCACCCCTGCACAGAACACAGCTACTCAGGCTGTGCACTAGATAAAATGCTTAAATAGCCCTTGAAATTGCTTGATGTTGTTCAAAATGATTAAAAATCTATCGAAGCCAAGGAAATTATTACTGTTGTAGCTGAAATAGCAATAAATAAACAGTGCAGGAAATGAAAAATTGTACTACTCCACAGTTTTTATTAGCACTTAGTGAATGATTTTATTAATATTAAATTCTTAGGCAAAATTACTATCACCACCCTTAGAATAGTAAATTCACTGGTGCAGAAGCCAATTCTGTTTATGCACATTATGCAATGTCAAACCAATTGCCTTTCCTTGGACAGAACAAAACACTGGACAATTCTGGGGAAAAAATATTATGAGCCTTTATTTTTTAAGGAGGATAACTGTCCTCTACAACTACCATAGTTATCTTTAAAAGATCCAAAACTATTCCTTTTTCTTTTTTTCTTTAAGTCTTTTTATTTTTTGGACACAATTAACACAGAAAAGGCTTTCAATGTCACTGTTCTATACTTGAAACTGTGTTTCAAGAACAATGACAACTGGACTGTAAATCAGCTATTGGATCAGTATCAACCAATATGGCTGGTTAATAATCGGCCATTGGTATCGGCCAAGGAAATCTTTATCAGTGCACCCCTAGTAATAATGTTTGGGAGACACCAGTGACTTCAACAAGACTGTGCATGAGCATGACAGTCTGCCCAAATGCATCCAGGTATGGGATTGGGATTGTAGCTAGAGTGCTTCCGAATGTCCTGTCAGGAGCATCAGTAAGTCAAACTGCAGCACATCTGCAAGTACTGTGTTTCTCATGTTAGTCCCTGCTGGAGAAAGAATGGCATCCTGGTGTTTTTAGGTTGGTGGGGAGAGGTGGCTACTATCAGGCTCTAAATAAAATGTCTTCCTGTAGCAAAATCCAAATGTACATACCATTCTTAAGTACCAGGTTACTGTTATTCTAAAACAAACGCTGGCCTCTAATTTCAAAGGAAAAAAAAAGTTTAGGTTCCAGTTCTTTGAGGAACTCAGCACTCTTTGCTATCACTATACCACTGACTATTATTATAACGTTCTGTTATGGTATTTGTCTCAGATAAAAGTAGAGATGAATTGCATTTCCTTATCCCACACTTTGGAAGCCATTTTACTGGTAGCAGCAAGGAGAGTGCTGCTTCCCAGAATGCATGGTAATAGGCATTTAAGAATCTACAGCTGAAAACAAGATACAACTGGGTGCATGTTAATGTGAAGCAATAAACTGTGGAGCAGGTCACACCAGAAGAAACTGCTCCCAGGTGCAGCATTTACACGGACGCCTAGGACAGCAG
>NW_005843083.1:142510-162247 GCF_000455745.1 Alligator sinensis
CAGGAATTTCAGCTAGGACGGAGCAGGCCTTCAGCTACCTGGGCACAATTTATGCTTGGAATTGGCATCTACAGGTGTTTCAATGCAGTAAATTAACTCAGCCTTACGGTGAAGTTAATTAATTTACTATGCCCTAATACCAGTGCACATGTAAACAATGACACCACTATGCAACTAATTAGTCTACTCCTCAGTAAATTGCATGTGTAGATGTACCCACAGCAAATGAAAGAGCAACTCAATGTGAAGTAGTATTAATCTACAATGGCTCCTTATGCTTCCCAATGTTTTTCACTAACACTTGTTTGTTTGAATCTAAATTTGATAACTGAACTATAAGAGCACTGTGGCCAAACTAAACAAGTGATTTCTGTTGCAGTTTCATAGTGGGTCCAGACTGGTATTATCAAACACCTGTGCCATTGCACTGCCTTCTGGGAACCTATAATCCAGTTCTTGGCCCAGCTTCCTAAAAATACTGGTTTCAGGACAGTTTCAGCTTTCTGAGAACACAGGGGAGAAACAGTCAAATTCTGATTATTTCTTGGGGAAAGCCAATAATTCCAGGTATTTAGTGTGTTTTATTCAGATAACAGGTTTCCAACAAATGTAACCCCTGCAAAATGAAATATGGAAAGTAGAGCAGGCAGGTCATTTAAGCAATGATATATGTACTGTTGGACAGTAAAAGGAAAATTATGCATGCTATCAGGATTGCAAGTCTTATCCTAAGACTGGTGCAACAGTCTGTGTACATTGGGACTATTTCTGTGTATGAATATGGAATGCACTATTGGCATGCTGGAAGAACCAAGTGTAATTAACTGGTGAGAATATGTTACACACTTGTCTCTGTACACAATATACAGATAATACAAATTAGTATCGAGTACTAGTTGGTTTGAGGGTCTTGGCTTTTCAGTTCAAGTTGTAGCAGCACATAGTTTTAGTTCTGGAGGTCTCCAGTTCAATTTATAGTCAGTCATTCAAGATGATGGCCATTACCCAAGTATTAGTTAGCATACCAATTTCCTCTGCAATAGAAAAGATCCTTCTGTTCATTTCAGATCCAAGAATCAAACATAGCAGACAGAGACACAGAAGGAGATCTTGACCTGGTATTTTTGTTGGAGAGTTCCAAAAATTTAACTAAGAAACCACTAGAGTTTTCCCATCTTTTTACAGCTGGTGGAACGGTTTTCTAATCTTTCCTCTTCAACTTGCTGAAGTGAAAAGATGCATCTTGCATGGAATATTATCCTGAGGCTACACACATGGGGAAAAAGTCAACTATGGGCACATCTACATGTGCTGATTTAAGGTGCATTAGCCATTTTTAAGGTGCATTAACGGCACAGGTCTACATTTGCGTGTCCTTAATGCACCTTACGAATGGCAGTTTTAGGCTATTCATACCAATTTGATACTTGCAAAAGTTAAAGTGCCCTAAAGTACATTTAGTTGTGCTAAGGTGCACTAACACTGTATGTCGACTGACATGGGACTAACCTTAGTCCCAAGTTGGTCCGCACAGAGTGTTAATGCACCTTAATATGTGTATGTGTAGACACACACCTAAATTGACTTAATGCACATTAGGCAAATGCGCATTAAGTTTAGGCATGTGTAAAAGCATGTGTAGACATGCCCTATATTTCTTAATAAAGTGGAATAGTTAAGTATTTTAAACCCATGCTACGTTCCTTTTTTTTTTTTTTTTTTTTTTTTGCAAAGTCTACCCCCACCTCATTTCAGAGCCTGACAGCATTTTCTTAAAAATGTTTTGATAGCTGGAAACCCCATTTTCTTCATGAAAATAGTAATACATATTTATTTCCCTCTGATTTTTCCCCACATTTATTGGACTTGGAAAGGTTGAGTGTTCGGGCCTATGTGGCTTCTTTTTAAAGATTATTTTGTTTTGTATTCATTTTGTATGGCGCTCTCTGAATGGACCAAATAATGAACAAATTTTAAAATTCAACTAAAGGCACTGGAAAATACAAATTTATAGAAAAATTATTTTATTCATGCAGCAAAATGTTGCCAGCATCATGACCAACCAGTCAATAAAAGATACTCTTGCACTAAATAGCATATTTAAAGAGACGTGCCTTTCATTATCTGCTCTAAAAAACATTTCACACTATTGTAAAAAGAACAAACAAAAAAACCTCTTTTGAGACCGTCTCTCTAGGTTTTGGCTGTCCCTAGTATTCCTGTCTCTGGGCAACTTAAACCATAGATCTTCTCTTTAATAGCTACCACCACTACTTTTCATACATTCAGGTGGAAGAATGAGCTACCTGCCTAAGTGAATCAGCAGAAGCAACTTAACCATTTCTCAGCATGATCACAAGCTATTGGGTAAACACTGCCAGCCAATTATACCAACAGTCCAGACATTTGGATAAAGTATTAACAATAATACCCTTTAATTCAACTAGCTGAGTGGCTCCTTCAGCCTGACAGAGCAGTGTTTGGAAACTGACAGCCCTAATTACTCAGAGTAAAATACTTCACTAATTGCACGCTTACTCTAGGCAGAAGGCAGGGATGATTTATATCTTATGGACTAAGTAAATCAGATGCATAAGCTTTCGCAAGCAGCAGCTTACTTTGTCAGAGGCTAAGCAAGCTGCTGTTACAGTCATTCCAGAGTCAAATTTATATTTCTCTAATCCAGAGCAATTAACCATTTGTTTCAATAATCTGTTTTACAGTAATTGTAAAGTCTAATTAAACAGTCTTTAAATATTTACATAGCTATAATTTGAGACCTGACATATTATAAAAATGTACTTTATCGTGCAAATGCAAATGGTTTAACAGGAACTGTTTAGTAAGAATAATGTATGTATGTTTTCTTCACAGATATTTCTAGTATTTCACAGACATTTCCCTGTGAAGGATTCATTCACATATTAAGAAAGGCCACCCAACTCACAAATAAGAGTGCTCATGAATGAGCCACTAAAGGTTTCAATCCTTAAACTGGCAGCATGAGGCAGACTTATGCACTCTCATGAATCCCCATTGCCCTGATGGGGACTCCAGATGTACACAGGTATGTGCCTAGGCCAGGTCACTTCCAAGTTCAGGACTTTACTATAGACACATTATTCAATCCTGGGGATTCCTATTTCACTGCTCTGACATAAGGTCAGGCCAGGAGTGCTTAGTATCAAATATAGTTCCATAGCAATAAATACTTCAGTTGGTAGTTAGAATTTGCAGCATGTCAGATCCCAGATGCTGATCTTGTTATTGTTCAAAACACAGAAATCTCATTGTTTCTGTTGGAAGTTTCACATGCACAGCAATTATAGAATTTGTTTGCTCAAGAGGCTGTTGAAACTAGTTACTACCATTTTCTTTAAAAAAAAAAAAAAAAAAAAAAGAAGGATGTTAATTAATATTAATGTCTATTTGCAGCTATGCCTCAGAGCCAGCTTTGTACAAGTCCCAAGTCCTGACAAAGCAGTCCTAAAAAACACGGTAGAGTTCTTGCCCAGCACGGTAGAGAATCTTACGGAATCATAGAAACGTAGGTCTGTATCGGACTTCAAAAGTTCATTTTCTTTCAGGCAAGAACTATCCCTAACAGATGCACATCTAACCTGTTCCTAAAAATCAAAACTAAAACATTCCACAATCCTCCAAAGCAACTTGTTGCTTAACTATTATATATTTAGATAGCTTTTCCTAATATCCGCCTGTAATAATCTCCCTTGCTACAGATCACTTCTTGTTTTATCTGCATGTCCACTGGAAGACAATTGAACATCGTTCTATTTTTTCCAAACAATTCTTGCCTTAGGAAGCAAACCCTATTAGTTCAAGCTTTCATCAGAGATCATGATTTCTTAAACTTCATACCATTTTTGTTCCTCTTCAATGAGTTTTCACCACTTTGTCTGCCTTTTACAAATGTGGTTCCCACAACTGGACCAGACAGCCCAGCTGGGGTCTCAAGAGAGCAGAATGATTATGTACTCTGTCTTATATCCAGCTCTCCAATTAATACCATACCTGAATAGTTCTGCTTAGTCACAGTAGCATGATGCATGTCTAGATGAGTTCACACGTGTTTCCACTGGGACAAACAGCAGCAGCACTAAGTTGTGCTGTTACTTGTCCCCAGCGAACGCCCCTGCATGCACGCTCTGGTATGCAGCAAATTGCCCCAAGTGAGGTAGGAGAGGCTGGGGACAGCATCTAGGCTGGCCCCAGCAACCTTACCTGGGGCCTCCTGGGGCTGTGGTGGCAGTGATCCAGACGCATGGAGCCTGGCCAGCAGCTGGAGCATGTCTCTGGCCAGCCAGGCTCGGGTTTTGCTGGCGCACACTGAAGCCACATGTGCTGCCCCATTTTTTTTAGATTTTTTTTTTTTTTTTTTTTTTTTTTTTTACATACCGGGATTTCCTGGTATCTAATTTTGGCTTTGTGCTGCAAATATGCAGTGCGGAGAACCTTTTTATGTGCACCGCGTGCAAAGCACGCATGCATGCTCATCTAGACATGCCCGTGGTGCTGACAGCTATTCAGTATGCAATACATTATAACACCAGATCTTTTTCTTCAGTACTGCTTCCCAATCAGTTATTCCCTATTTAGAATCACGGGGTTGGAAGGGACTGCAAGGGTCCGTCTGGTCAACCCCCTCAGACAGCCCAAGCTATTCCTAAATCATCTCTGTCCAAAACCCATCCAGCCTCCTCTTGAAAACTTCCAAGGAGGAGATTCTGTAATTTCCCCAGGCAGTCTCTTCCATTGCCTTACTGTTCTAGCAGAAAACAAGTTTGTTCATTTTTTGTATTTAATAAAACAGAACATCTTATGCACAGCACCCATCTTGTTCTTTGCTATTAGATTCTGTGTTCTATATGCTGCCCCAAGTTTTTAGTCAGGGTTGAAGCTGAAAGCTTATAGGAAAAAAAAGTCTTCAAATATTTGGAGAAGTGGTTATATGAAGGAAGGTGATATACTATTCTCCGTGGCTGCATAAGACAAGGAGTAATGGTCTTAAATTGTAGCAATAGAAATTTAAGATGGATATTAGGAAGAACTTTCTCACTGTGAGGGTGATTAAGCATCAGAAAAGACTACCTAGATAGATTGTGGAATCTCCACCCTTGGAAGTTTTCAAGAACAGGACAGATAGACACTTGTCTAGGATAGTATAGATAGCTCTGAGCAGCTGTCAGACTACATCACCTCCAGACGTCCCTTCCAGCTGTACTTTTCTCTGATTCTATGACATTTAACAAATGGAATAGTTGAAATTAAGGCAGGGTGGAAGTCTGATTAATTCATGCCCAACATATCCCTCAATAGGTTGGAGGGTATCTCAGACAGTTGGCCTCATGCAGACCTCCTGCTGATGGCCACCTTAGGCATGGGCCTGGGCAGTGGTGTGCCTTTTCCATGACAGCCTCCAGCCAGAGCATGTTTACTCCCACCTCTTCTGTTTACAGAATCCAAATGAGATACCCAAGAAATACTGTCCTGTCTCCTGTTGTTTCTCAACACTACATCTGGTCTCTTCTTCTATTCCTCTCCCTGAATACCAAGTCCTCCAGAAAACTCCAATTAAAACTTAATTTTGACATCTGCCCTCTCAGAGCTTACTTTTTACCTCCTCCTGACTATACCTTTAGGCCCTTTGCTCTTAGAGAACAGCAATTCACTGTACCTTGTTCTCTTAACCCAGAGCCCAAACCAAAGCCTGAGCATCTTCCTCAGCCAGAAAGGTTGCACACTTAAGCCTCTCATGTTCAGAAAAGCCAAGTCCTCTAGCCGTTTCCTTGCTTACTCAATGACCTGCTTCCAGTTGCAGTCATGAAGACAATTAGAACTTGTTTCCTGGTAAGATCTTCTTTGTCAGCATAGCATTTATACATCCTGTCATGGCAAACAATTTAGGATTGGCCTCTTTGGGGCAGGATTCATATATTTGTAATGTTTTTATATAACACGTAGTACAATAGAGTCTTAGTATACTACCAGAGTTCACAGGCATTATTACAATACAAGTAATAAAAGCCTCTTCAGGTGAACAGGTCAGTTCTTGCCTTGAAACTATTAATTCAGCCTCAGGAAGACACATACTGTACCAATTTGACTCATTTCATGTTTGAAAGGAGATTTTGGTTAACATAAGTGATAGATTTTTATAGCAATGTATTTACATTTACAGAAATACTAAAAAGGGTGCTTTATCCATACATTATCTGTAAATGGGCTGAAATTCTGAAGCATAAACTGAAATACCAAAGGCTGAATTCCAAAGCTGTGGGATCATGGAATACAAGGGGCCCTAATTAGGCTAGGCAAGAATTGGCAATGGTAGATGATTAAAAACTAAATTGAAGCTGAGGAGTTTGAGAACCACAAAGCTAGTTATTGCATGTCAGCTCCAATAGGACAAATGTTACTTTGTTGAAATCCTTGCAGAGCATTCAAAAAGACCACAACATCCTGAAACAAAAAAATGGGCTCATGCCTCATCAGCATTTTTTTGCTTCCAGAAGAACTTTGAAAGTTCTTTGCTGTCTCTTTCTCAAGTTTTCCAGTGATGAAACTTCAGGAATGTGAATGATATTAATCCATTCAAATGGTAGTATGGAGTTCAATAAGTGCTCTAATGGAGCAGTCTGAGTGAGGGAGCAGAGTAATGAGATGATGAACCCAAGGTCTAGATCATTTGCTCTAGTACAGCATTTTTCAACCTGTGGGTTGAAAAATACATGAAAGTGTCGCAAACAAAGTTTAAAAATGGATCAACAAATTTTAAAAATGGATTATCCTTTAAAAGGAGAAAAATGTGGGAAACCATGGCTTTTCCTTTGCAGACTGTCAGACTTCTAGGTTGCAAGGGGTTGCTAGGGGCCAACCCTGCCCCACACCCCCTCCCACCCCACACACACCTCCCCCTACCCCACACACTGGGGGCAGGGGTCAGCAGGTCAGGAGTGAAGGTCACTGGGTCGGAACTGGCCAACGTTTACAAATGGGTCCCGGTACAAAAAAGTTTGAGAACCACTGCTCTAGCACACACTGGAGCTGTACTAGAAGGGAAGAAGGAGCTTTCACCGCACTCCCTATGTTCACTGCAGTTCACCAGGAATCAGACTGCAGACATCTGGGCATACAACTGAATATCCTTCTAGAGACTCTACTGGTTCAAATTTCCCATGATGCCCTAGTGGGGAGGACATCAGGAAGGGGGAGATTCCTCTCCTTCTGGAACAGCACAGCTCTGGACTTGGACTTGTGGCCCACAGTAAGAAAGGATGATTTTGAGATTAAGACACTGAGTTGAATCTTAAAGATCAAGGGTAAGGTAAAAATCCAGATTGGTCCCTAGCTGCCTCCAGCTTTAGTGTCATAATGGCTAAAAATTAGGTGCCTGGACCTAGGAGGAAAGACAGACCTGAGGAAGGACACACTGTGCCCAAAAGCTTGCCTAACATCTCTCCTAACTATGTAGTTTGTCCAGTACAAGATATCATCAAAATACTCTCATTTCTTGCATACTATTGGCTATAATGTCATCAACTTTAAAATGAGAGTTAATGACATCTTGGTGATAGCAAAGGACTTATCATAGTGATTTTCAATCAGGACGATGTGGTACCCTAAGGTGCCATGAAATGCTTTTAAGGCTACTGCACAATATTAGCACTGTTAGATGTACAAACACCTACACATGATTCAAAAGATAAACCCAGTGATTTCAAATAGCATCAAAAACATTCTGACCTGTTACGCTCTTTCTGTGTTCTTTGCAACAGAAGAATTACTCTATTGAACGCAATTGAAAGCTAAGAGCCACCATTTTCTGAGAGTTGCTTTGTGCCTAAAAAGGTCGAGAACTACTGACTTAAATGATATAACTACAGAAGCACTGTTACAAAGGGCAAAAGTGTAAAAAATTAAAGGGCTGAAACTGCATTCAGAGGGGATCGAGCAAGATCGTGTGTGGATTAACTTTAATTAGTTTTTAACACACTTCTCACTTGTGTCACATGCCCTAAACATCTGGATCTTGTTTAAAGTAAAAATTGGGTTCTTAAATATGTTTTTACTTGCTAATGATTAGCTTCAGTAAAAGATGTCTCTTGGGCTGATACAATATATACAGTAAATTTATGGACACATTCAAACATATATTAGGAGCTGCTTAACGCATATCAAATAACTTTCCAGTAATAACCACAAAAACACAGAGGAGAGCAAGGGGAATTATCTACTCTATTCTATGGTTTATGGCTTTTAACCAAAAATGAAAATAGGCATCAACTATCCTATTTCTCCAATTAAGCAAGCATGATGGGAAACACTCTTTTCCATCTATAATCTTGCATATATGAGTTTCCCTCTAAATGCATTGGGAAGGTTTAGGGAAATAAAGCAGATGAAGTGAAACAAAGTTTATATCAAAGAACAGACTAACATGAGTTTCAAACATTTTGGAGCCTGCCTACCACAATAACTAATAAAATTACATTTCAGTCAATGTAAGAATACTATAAATATGTTTTGGTACAGATCCTGAAAACTTTGCCTGAAAATTAAGTTCTTGACTCATTTGCTTGGGACAGCACACTCTTCTACTTGCATAGTTTATTTTTTGTCATGCAGTTTTAAATTTTAAGAGTACTGCTCAACTGAAATTACTTTGTTCTGATTATAAAAGTCTTTTTCCCTCAAAGGGAGCCATACAAATTGCATATGACTTATACATGGGGTTGACCTACAATCAACACTGACAATCTTAATTTTGTACCTGTCCTGCAGTATTTTTTGTGCATGCATGCAGTAAAAATACCAAGTCAGAATTTTCTTCCATGCAGTTTTAATTTTGGTATGTTTGGTGCATTTAATCCTTTGGGTCCTTTCTTAATTTTTTGTTTCTCCTGTAGGATTTTGTAAGGGTAACAGCAGTTCAAGGCCTTTATCTATAGTTATCAACTTATATTAATTCAAAAAGCTTTTTCCCCCTAAAACCAAATCTGAATATATGGAGGTTACCTTATAATCAGAGCAATACAGCACGCAACTCTTACAAACAAAACTTATTTGTTTTGGTTTGTTATTTTATCCACTCTTCTCATACATTGGTCTTAACATTTAAATATGTATGAATTTACTCTGTAATATTTTAAGTGAGATGCCTCCATATTTAACATTTATGAATGCCTAGCTGCATTAAAAAAAGACATCTGGGTTATCTATTACTTTACAAGAACTGAATGTCTTTGTACTGTGCCAGTAAAATTATATATACATTTATATACATAGTTTCTCTGCGTCTCACACACACACACACACACACACACTTTTAGACCAAAATTACATTCTGGAGAGATGCACATCTTATAGTACCCATGAATTTGCAAAGTGCATTCAGGAGATGTTTCAATCACAGCTTTGTTATACTTTGCACTGTTTATTTCAAAGCCTGCTGTTAAATGAATGCTACTGTATTATTGTAAGATATATAATAAAGACAACTTACGGGAGGCCCAGTTTCCCCTTTTGGGCCTCTCACATCTTCCATTTCAAACAGTTTCTCAAGATCGTCATAGTCATAAGCATAACTGTCAATATCCATATCATAACTATTTTCTGCATTATAAGACTCATCAGCATCAACTGCATCTTCCCTCCACGGATTAAGCTGGTTATCCAAGGATGAGTCCACAATATCCCTGTACAGAGTTGTGTTTAAAATTTGCTGTATTTCCACAGGTTCATCTAAATGCTGCTCCACTTCGTTATCCTTTCCTGTGTTTTTCATTTTACTGTGATATACAGAAGAGACCAGAGGGGTCTCCTTGTTTGTGCCTGCATTTTCTGTGCCATTGTCTGAAAGATTTGGATGCAATTTGGGCATTTTTTTGGTGTCATTCCTCTTTCTGTCCAGGTCTTTTTGATGAAATAGCAGACTAAAATTATCTTGGATATTAATTTTAGGTCTAGTTTCGATGGGCAGGAGTTCAGATTTAGCAAGTTCTGTTGAAGAGATATTTGTTGACTTCTTGGGATCTGGTAGAGTATGGACTATTCCAGTATTGTTAACAGGAAGGTGTGATGCTTTTTTTCTTAAATAAGATGATATATGTTCTGACTCCCTTTTTTCATCAGATGGTTTGCTTGGAAAGTAGACCTCAGCTGATGTGTGGGGAACTGCCGGCAGAGATCGGTATGTTTCAGCTTGACGACATTGTTTTTTCACATATTTACAATAGTTTGCAGAGGCTTGTGCAGAAGGGATAATATCCAACTGACATATTACTCCTTCAAAACTGACAGAATGAGAGTTCATCCTTCCCAAGGTAAACAAACCATCTAAATCAAATGCCTGCACTTTAGAAAGTGTTTCCCTGCTGTAATACTTCTTTCCGCAATCAGCAAACAATGAGACAGTCTTGTCTCTAATGTCAATAGCAAATGAATGCCATTTTTCATCATGAACACTGTAATCAAAATATACTGAGGCCTTCCCCCCTATATACACCACTACCTTTCTTGGTAGCAACTGTATACCAAACCATAGTCTATTTTTGTTTCTAATACTGAAAAGAAAAGCATTATTGACTCTGAAAGAATGCAACCCAATCAGTATTGTGAGCTGATGCCCTAGATTTGATGGTATGACTTGAGTGATGGGAGATTCAATGTGGGCATCACTGGTTAAAAGAACTCCTGATGTTGTTAGGCGAACCCCCTGAGGTAATGGAGCAGATGATAATGGCACTGTAGTCACTGTAGATGAATGTTGTGCATCTGTCCCAAGACCTAACTGGTGAAGAACATCTATGCCTGCAAAAAAAGAAAAGGGGGAGGGGGGAGATGATAAGCTTGTTAGTGGAATACAATGTTATCTCATATTTACCTGAATCGAAGACAACCCTGAATCTAAGACAACCCCCCAATAATTAGATTACATACATGGAAAATTTATAAATTTGCTATAATTTTCCAGGTACAAAATCTAATTATCAGAGGGGTGCCTTGAATTCTTCCCCCTTGTACCCTGGCTAGAGAAGGGAAAGCAATGGCTGGGGGGATCAAGTCCCCTCATATTTAAGTCCTCAGCCTCCCTGCTGCTCTGATACCTGCACTCCTCCACCCCTAGCTCCCCCAATCTCTGTCCCTTCCCCCCCCCCAACTCCCCATGGTCTCTTCCCCTTCCTCACCACTCTCCCCAGTCTCTCTACCCCACCAACTTCCCAAAATCTCTGCCTCTTCCCTCCCCCTCCCCCCCAATTTATTATCAGATGCTGCTTGGGTTCTGTTTCCTCCTGGGTCACAGAGCTTAGCGCACAGAAGCGCAGCCCTTGCTGGGCCACGCACAAGTGGTGGCACAGTTGATTGGCAAGGCAGAGGATGGAGTTTCCATGTGCTCCGTGCTGGAGAGAAAATCCAGCCCAAGCTGGAATTAATTTGTGTCTGACAGTAAAGGGGGAGAAAGGAGTGGTGGGAAAGGGGCAGAAGCAGCATAGGGCAAGCAGTGAGGGAGAAGAGGCAGTGATTGTGGGTCTGACTCTAGCCCTGACCTGGGCTCAGGGCCAGGGTCAGAACCGCAGCAGCTGCCTGCCCCATCCCTACTACATATGCAAATATAAGATGAGGGACTTTTTCCCCCATGTTGACTGGGGGGAGAACCTCATCTTAGATATAAGTAAGTATAGTCAGTTATGATATACATGCTTAAGCCTGGCCACGGGACCAGATCCCACCCCTGGTGCCTTTTGATCCAGCCTGTAATGCTCCAAGTGCTAGATCTGGCATGCAGTGTGCAAAGCTGGACAAAGGCAGTGTGAGGTCCTGGGGCCCAAATCCTGGCATGCAGAGCCAAGCAGAGGCAGTGCAGGGTCCGTGGGCCCCAATCCCAATCCAGCAGTCTGGATCTGGGTGTGCAGACCCAATCCTGTGGGGTCCAATCCAGTCTGCGGACCAGCCTCACATCACTTATTTGGCTTGCAGGGCCAAAAGATTGAGCACCACTGATATAGATATAGATATCAGTGGTGTGTGTGTACACACCCTCCTACACGCTAGACCACTGTACCTTAATAAAACAGTATTTCACAGAACGAATGCACTGTATACAGCACTGTATATAGCACTAGGCTACTAAATCCCCAAGGTAAAGTGCATCAGTGTATAAATAGAGCACAGAAACACAATTAAGACCAGTTAACCTGTTGAATAAAATAACCCTCACCTTGTTTCTTTAAGAATGTCCACTCCTGTGATAACACCCTCAAAAAAAGATATAGGCAGAGGAAGTGTATGACAAGTCTCTTACAAGCTAACCCTGCTCACAAGAACACCTACCCATCATTCCATCTTGGTGACAGCCCTTAAAAACAAAATCTGTAGATCCCACTCGCAAAACTGATGGTTTGCCAAGGACCTACATAGAGCTCTTGTGCTTCCCCCCTGCGTCTAGCTCCCAGCATCTCTGTGGTTTCTTGATAGCATGGTTCCACTGGAGATAGATGTTGGTGGCTCCCCCCCAAGAGATGACTCCTGCAGCGACCTTGTGGCAGGGTATAAGGAACTGTCCATGGAGTATACCTCTTTTCAGGGATGCTGCAGGATAACATCACAGTATGCTACACTTTTACATTCTCCTAAATGTGGGACAGTTATTTTGTCAAATGGCAAGATCCCCAGTTCCTGTCCTTTCGTCTTTTTTCAATATGTTGTGAAAGCAGAATCCCCACTTACTCTGAATTCATATCCTCTACTGCTCTGTTACTTCTCTAGTGTATTCATGGTCATGAGGACATAAACTCATACCAGCTAATTTTAAATACAGTTTGAAATTAGACAAAATATGTTGCACTCTCTCTGGCAACTCCCCCATGCACTACTATGATGCTTTGCTCCTTGGTCTGAACATTACTGAAAGCACAGCAAGCAGAATTTTATTTAGAGGGATAACAGCTAATATAAAGCATCATAATAGAGTCCCTGGCTTACAATTACATGCAGAAGTAGATCTGATAGACTAGATACTTCATGCCCTCTGAACATTATGATTTTGCTGTGTGAGAAAGAGCTTCTGCCTTTCCACGAACACCCTCTCTCTGTCAATGCCCTGTACAGTAATGAGGCTGGCTTCAAAGGGAATTATTTTCCAATGTCGTTGCCCTCAAGTGTGGATATCTGTGCCAAGATATAATCAGGTAAAAAGTAAAACAAAAAATTTCCCAGAGGAATAAAGGACGGTGGTACAAGAACAGAGTGTTTGTCCTCTTCCTTTTTCTCCACTCAGTTTACTTATAAAAGCTACAGATGAGGTAAGCAGTGCAGAAGTAGAAACAGGAACAGGCAAGGTAAAGGAGAAAACTAGCAGAACGGAAGTGTCAGTGATTTCCATCTTTTGGCTCTCAGGCTGAAAAGTGCCCATCCTGCCATTCCCCTTTCTATTAAGAAAGAGGTACAGCTATACAAAAATAATTTTTAACTGGGCATTCAGCAAAAGAGAAAGAAATCCATCCAGATTTGTCATTCATGTGTACATATCTTTTATGAGCTAGCTGCTACCTGTATGGTATACCTCAGAAAGACATAAGAAGTAATTTTGACTCTGGGTGAAGAAATAGGCAGCTTTCCTGCCACAGAGTGGATCAATAAATAGTCTAGTATTTCATCTACCAGATTTACTTCTGCATGTGACTGTAAACCAGAGACTCTATTATGATGTTATATATTAGCCATCATCCTTCTTTAAGTAACGTTCTGCATCCTTTGTTTTCAATAATGGTATTCAGACCAAGGAGCAAAGTATTGTAGCAGTGCTTGGGAAGTTGCCAGAGAGAGTGCAGTATATTGGTTGCAAGCTGGCCATTGGTTAAATATATTTGGTATTTATGTGCATAAAGTTAAACTGTGCTGAAGTTGGTGGGTATATCAGCTGCCTTTCATTCAGGATAAAGGTAATGAAGCCGTTAAGCTTCTTTATGTAACTAGGTAGCTGAAGCAACCAAGGCAGTATTCAAAACAGGCTTGAGTAGGAGTTAAAACATGTGGCCCAAGGGAGTTTCCTTCAGGACTGATATAGCAAATTGCATTGGAAGTGCGTCTCTCTGGGTTCTATGAAGGAAACCAGAATTAAAAAAAACAACTGAACAGGAACAGGAAGGAGAGAAGCACCTACAGTTTAGCTTTAAGAAAAAGTAAAGAGAGATTTTAGTTTGAGCTGGCTAAAAGACATTTGGAATTGAGAGCAAAGAAACTGTATTGAAGATACTTAGACTTCATTATCAATTTCTTCCTGAACTTTGGCTAGCTGGGCTAATAGTATGTAATGGGTGGACTGAGATAACTACTCCTGGCTGGAAAGTGTCAGCACTTTCTAACACATTGATGGTGGTGGTAGAGAACTGTGTACTATATTAAGTTGTGTATGATTTAGGTAAATAAAATTAACAGGTGGTATAACTGAAATTTAAAGTGCCCACTAGATATAGAGATTGCCTGACAAAGTTCAGGGAGCAGAGACACAGTTACAAATAAAATGAAAAGACAGTAATGGAAACAAATGGATGTTCACAATCGTTAGTGGGAACTAGGTTTCCTTTCCCAACCCTCCCTCTCACTGTTTACTGAACATATTAAGAGTAAATGTTCTGAACAGACACTTCTTGGCTCCAATTCTATAAACAAAAAAATGCAAAAAAGGCTGGAGATTTCCTTGAAAGTGTTTTAAACTTCGGAACCAAAAGCACAAACCTGAGTGCATTGTACAGGTTGAAAATTAGTTACACACCTTGCAGTGCTTTTAGTCATCTTAGAGAGCTTGTGGTGGTGCCAAGATTACACTGGCAGGTAGCCAGCAGACTGAGGCTCAAGGAAAGTATATCTTTGGAGGAAGTCATGTATTTCTGCCAATTTCTCAGGATGTTCTGCCTCAAAGCAATTAATTTATCTAGGCTGCATTTTAATCTGTCATAAACTGATAGCAAAAGCTTGGTTAAAAAGCAATTGCAAAGTCTAATGTATACGGTAATATTTAAAAAAATCCTCTCCCATGGGTCAAATTCTGTCTGGTCCATACTTGGCTGCACAGGAGGAAGGTTGTACAGTAAAAGCTGTGTTAACCGGCAGTCTACTATATCCAGAATACTCTATTAACCGGAATTTCCGGCTGGCCAGCCGGACGCATGGGGAGGAGGGCAGGGAAGGGGGGCAGCTCGCATGCGGCAACCGCAGCCACCACACATCACTCTGTGCTGCTGTCACTCCACATGCAGCCGCTGCCACACTCCACCCCACACCCTCCCAAACCCCTGCCTCAGATAACTGGAATTTTAGATACCTGGCACTCCCCTTACCCCACTCATGCCAGTTAACACAGCTTTTACTGTATTTGCAATGTTCTTGTAAAGGCCAGGCAGCATTGCAGACCTGCAGAGGTCTTTATAGAGGCTCCCTTAGGACACACAACACCAGAGAGGAGGAGGAGGAGTGGTTCTGACAACTCTGAGAGCACAGAGAGTAGTACATTGCACTGCACTAAGTGGAAGCATCATGTGCCTGATGTTCACATAAGGGCACTAACTCTGGACTGTGCCTAAAAAGCCCTTTGTATACTTTGCTTTCAGAATTTTGCATTTGGAAAATGGCAGGAGTAAACATGGTCTCTGTCAGAAGGATTACAAAGCAGACATATCTCTTAAGCAAGCTTAGCAATTAAGAATTGGTTTTACAATTATTTTTGAAAATACTATATCTTACTCTGAACTTATAAGAAAAATTGCCAACACAGACAGTTAAATCCCTCCCATGGAGGGATTTCACACAGTCCTGTCTGCTTTAAAAATACCACAAAGGCAGAAATCCCTCAGCTGGCCAGCTAAGTTACCCTCAGCACAATATTATCACAGGGTTTGACTGCATTATGCACTGCCCAAAGAAAGGGGCAACAGAGCTGCACTACCTTAAGGGAGCACTAGGAAGTATTGTCCTTTAAAGAGTCAGACCGCCTCCCAGAACTTGTCTGCTGTACACTCTTTAGAGGATTACTACCCACTCGCCCAGTGCAGCCATGGGCTGGTGCATGTGTAGGAAGGGACAAAAAAAGAGAATGGGGGTATGGCCCTGACTGACATCACAGTCAAGATGAGGGAAGGAGGAACTGTTTGCTAAAACAGGAATATAGTGCACACTCTTTGTATGGCCAGCTTAGTAGAATCATGGGCAAAGGAAAAGAAAGAGTCAGAGAACACAATGAAAAAGCATATACATTATTTCCCATATCCCCCAAATGCCTGTTTAAACAAGTGGCAACACTGGAGGGGTCTAAACACAAAAGCAAATGCATAATGAGCAGGCAATTACAAAAGATTAAGCAGCAGTGAACTACGTCTGACTCTCCATCATCTACAGGTAAACATGCAGCTACAAACTCTATTGGAGGATATTAGATTCCTTATCAGGTTTGTGGTTTTTAGCATCCAGACTATTGGCAGCCCGCAGAGTTTCTGGAAGATTCAGTCTTCTTAATTCTTTCCTTGCTATAATACTCATTATGTTTGTCAAGCCATTAATGGTCAATTCTGTTCTTTTCACTTAGTGATGTCTGTCCATCATCTGTCTTTACTTGCTCTTGTACTGTTCACGAGCAGATCCAGGAGTTTGTAAAGGGAGGGGCAGGAGCAGCAACCAGTGCTCAGGAGTGGCTGTACCCCCTGCTCCCAGACTCCCACCCCTCCACCAGGGCAGGAAGACTGATGGGAGCATCATCTGAGGCCTTTTTTTTTCTTTTTTTAAGTCCCTCAAACAAGTAAGAATCTTCCCTCCCCTCCCCTCTGGGCTCTGCCCTTCTCCTCCCATTCTCTTCTATTCTTTCGACTAGGCAGACAGGAGGGAAAGGGTGGGGGAGGGAACACCTTATTGGATTCAGGCACTTTAAAAAAATCCCCAGGGTGTCATTGCATGAAAGGAAGGTGTCTGCACCACTGCACACCCCTCTGGATCTGCCCCTGCACCCACTAAATAAGAGCAAAAAGAAGTACTCATTTGTAATGGCTCTTCTTCTTGAAAGCCGTTTAGTTTAACTTGTGGAATCTAACGTTTTCCTTGATCTTTCTGATATCCAAAAACGTTCATTACATTATTCCAACTTTTGCAAGGGGTGAGGAATAGCATGGGGTTCAGCCCTGCCTCTCCCCAGGCCTCTGCAGCACCACGTTTCCAAAGTAGTGAGGAAGTGCTCATCCTCATTTGGCCCCTACTCATCACATCTTTCACTTGTTCTGCATTTTAAAAGATCCCCTTGTTCACAACTCTGTGGATACCTTTAAGAATGTTATGTATAAGTTGTTATATTGGCCCAGAGATCGCAGGAGAGAACAGCAGATCAGTAGGCTAAGAAGGCTTTCTGAATAAATAAGCGTAATCATTTTATAAAAGTTTAACTCCTTGGCCTTTTGAGAACAATACATGATATCAGGAGTGGGGCAGGAAGAAAGAAAAAAGGAGCATCTTAGAATTCCAGAGGAGTTAAAGCTGGCCAGCAATGCAGCAGAAAACTGGAAGAAGTTTAAGCAGAGCTTCACTAGCCAGTGGAGCTGCAGAAAAGGAAGATTCACTTGTGGTAGCTATTTTTTAAAATATAGCAGGCCCAGAAGCTCTGTCTTTTTATAATAGCCTACAACTGCCAGAAGCAGAACAGAAAAGCTATGGCACAGTAATAAAAAAAGTTTGAGGAATACTGTTTACCCAAACAAAATAAAATCTTTGAGCGGTGTAATTTCCACGTGACACCATAGAGGAGTTTGTCAAACACCTTGGACAGCTGAGCCAGATATGCAACTTTGGAGACCTAAAAGAATCCATGATGAGAGGCCACACAGTATTAGGTATAAGGGATACAAGCCTGAGGAAAAGACGGTTAGGATCCTGAGCTTAATTTGGAAAAGGCAGTTAGAATGTGCCAAGCAGCTGAGATAGCAAATGCCAGGCTCCAGAAGCTGAAGGAAAAAGCAGAACAAGCTGAACTAGACAGGATTACAAGACTGCAAAAATCTATGGCAACACACAAACAATACAGAAAGGAGGACCTTACTATGAAGCAGGCAAAAAGGCCAAAGATAATTACTTGAAGAAACAATAGTCAGCTGCAGATGCTATGGAGGTTACCACAAACCCACGTAAAGCCCTGCATTTGGTAAGTGCTGCAACAAATGCAAAAGATTCAATCACTTTGCAAGAGTTTACAGAAAGGAGCAAGATGCATCACACAAGAAATGACAGGTGTATGCTTTATGCAATGAGGAAGTGGAAGAATTCCTCATTGGCACAATGCAAGAAGAAGTTAATTCTTGGATTAGTCACGGAAGCCAATGGACTAAAGGTAACTTTTAAGTTAGATACAGGGGCACAGGTCAATGTAATACCAGAACACATTATTCAAAACATGAAAACTAAATCTGTGTACTATGAGAATAAGAAAGTGAAACTTAGAGCATATAATGGAAACATGATTGTAACCAAGGATGTTTTTCCATTGCATGTTAGACACAAGAGAAATATAGTAAAAGTTCAGTTTGTAACAGTCTCAGGAAAGCTAGTGCCAATTATCAGGTTGCAAATATGTAAAATTCTAGGTTTGATTAAGAGAATGGATGCCATTGAGGGACTGGAAAGCAAGAATATAGAATGTATGATGTATTTCAAAGCATAGGGAAACTGTCAACTGAGTACGAGATAGAATTAAGAGAACCAAATACTCCCAACCATACATGCTCCAAGAAATGTTCCCCTTGCACTAAGAAAGAGACTGAAAAAGGAATTAGATTAGTTAACATGGACATCATAGAAAAAATAGAGCAACCAATTGCTTGGGTTCATTCACTGGTCATAAGAGAAAAAAAAAAGATGGATTCTTGAGATTGTGTCTGGATCCTAGCAAATGAACAGATACATCAAAAGGGAACATTTTCCCATTCCTACCAGGGAAGAGGTTTTTGGCAATGTGGCATGAGCTAAATATTTCTCCACTTTGGATGCCTCTTCTGGGTTTTGGCAAATTCCCCTAGAAAAGCTCCTATAGGCCCCCGCAGTGAGGGAGGGAATAGGGCTAGGGCTAGAGCAGGGGCAGGCACTGCCCAGTTGGGGCAAAGCATGGGACAGAGCTGCAAATGGCTCATGTGGGGAGTATGGGGGGGGTGCAGCTCCTTTTGCTGCACACACCCCAGGAGGACATGGGGGTGGGGGGTGTCCCTGGATCTGCACACGGGAGCAGGGCAGGGCGGGCTGCCGCTGCAGGCTGGGGCAGCACCGGGCTGTTCCCAACAGGTGTGTTGGGCCAGGTTGCTTTGGGAAGGGGGTTGGGGGGGGGGGTGCTACAGTGAATTCTGGAGTGGCTGCAGCCCCTCCCAGCACCACTGCCACCTGCCCCAAATGCAGCCCAGCCCAACCCCCACTGGGAAGAGTCCAGCGCAACCCTGGCCCCAGCCCACCTGTGCCCCATGCACAGATCTGGGGGCATGCACCTCCCATGACCTCCTGGGATGAGTGCAGCGATGGGAGCCACCCCCCCACCCACGTCCCCTGGACAAGCCACTCATGGCTCCATCCCACGATCCTCCCTGGCTACACAGTGCCTGCCCCTGCCCCAGCCCCACTCCTTCCCTTCCCTCACTGAGGGGGCCTACGGGAACAGGGCTATGGAACTGCAGCCACTCCAGAAAGAGGGGCGGGGGGGGC
>NW_005843083.1:162305-168037 GCF_000455745.1 Alligator sinensis
CCCCCCCCCAACCTAGAGGCTTATAAAAAAATGGAAGCTCAGGTTGTGCCTCAAGGAGGACTATTCCATGATGGCCCACATTTGCAGGGAACAGATAAGAAAGGCTAAAGCAGTGGCTGAACTTAGATTAGCAACAGGAATCAAGGAGAACAAGAAGTCCTTCTTTAGGCACATAGGGAACAGGAGGAAAACAAATGGGAGTGTGGGGCCATTGCTTAATAACTCAGGAGAGTTGGTTACCAGTACCAAGGGGAAAGCTGAACAACTGAATGACTACTTTGCCTCAGTCTTTCACTGGACTAAGGGGAAAACCACGCTAGGTAGAGTAGAGGATGAGCACGGTAGGAATAATAGTCTTCCTACCATTGCTGTAGAATTAGAGTATGACCAATTAAAAAAATTAGACATATACAAGTCAGTGGGACCAGATGATCTTCATCTGAGAGCACTGAAGGAGCTGGACGAAGTTAATGTGGAAACCCTGGCAAAACTCTTCCACAACGTGTGGCACTCTGGAGAAGTTCCTGAGGACTGGAAGAGGGCCAGTGTTGTGCCCATCCACAAGAAGGTCAGGAGTGAGGGTCCGGGTAACTATAGGCCAATCAGCCTAACTTCCATCCTATGGAAAATCCTAGAAAAGTTCATCAAGGAGTCCATTTGCAATAAGCTTGCAGAAGGTAAGATTCTGAATAACAGCCAGCATGGCTTCATCATAGAAAGGTCTTGCCTTACCAACCTCATCTCCTTCTATGACCAGGTAACTCGCCACCTGGACATGAGAGAGCAGGTTGACAGTGTATACCTTGACTTCCAAAAGGCCTTTGATCTAGTACCCCAAAATGTCCTTGCAAGAAAATTGGAGGATTGTGGGCTTAACTCCGAGAAGGTGGGTGAGAAACTGGCTGCAGGATAGGATCCAGAGAGTCATAGTGAATGGATCTGTGTCATCTTGGTGAGAAGTGGGCAGTGGTGTCCTGTAGGGGTCAATACTTGGTCCAGTACCTTTCAACATCTTTATTAGTGATTTGGCTGTGGGGGTGAAAAGCTAACTGGCCAAGTTTGTGGATGACACCAGGTTATGGGGGAGTGTGGTCATACTTGAAGATAGGCTACAGAAAGAGGCAGACCTAGACAGGCTAGCAAGTTGGGCGGATTGGAACCTGATGAAGTTCAATGTCAAGAAATGTAAAGCGCTCCACATCAAGACAGGCAACCCCCAACACACCTACAGGCTTGGCGGCACCAAACTGACTAGCACCATGAATGAAAGGGACCTGGGACCAGTATGAATATAAGCCGGCAGTGCAATGCTATAGCCAGTAGGGCAAATAATACTCTGGCATGCATCAATCGATGCATCTCCAGCAAAACCAAGGAGGTGATTCTTCCCCTCTACTCAGCACTGGTGAGACCACATCTGGAGTACTGCATCCAGTTCTGAGTACCACACTTTAACAAGGACGTGGACAAGCTTAAGAGAGTCCAAAGAAGAGCCACCCATACAATCAGAGCCTTAAAAGGCAAGCCATACGGGGAAAGGCCAAGAGATCTGGGACTCTTCAGCCCGAGGAAAAGAAGGCTGAGAGGGGACCTGGTAGCAGCTTACCATTACACTAGGGGAGTACATCAAGCGCTCAGTGAGCAATTGTTCACCAGGGCACCTGAGGGGAAAACTAGGAGTAATGGCCACAAAGTCCTGGAAGATTGATTCAGGCTCAACATTAGGAAAAACTTCTTCATAGTCAGGATGTCGAGACTGTGGAATAAGCTTCCTCCAGAGGTGCTGCAATCACCTACCCTGGAAATCTTCAAGAGGAGACTAGACAGTCACCTTGCTGGAATCACGTGACCCCCAGTTATTGTTCCTGCTTGGTGCAGGGGGCTGGACATGATGATCTTCTGAGGTCCCTTCTGGCCTTACAATCAATGAATCTATGAACCCTCCCTCCCAGCGCCACCACCACCCGTCCCCATCGCAGCCCGGCCCAGCTCCACTTCTAGGAAGAGCCTGGTGCTGCAGTGGCAGCCCACCCATGCCCTGCATGCAGATCCACGGCACATGCCCCCAAACCCTCCCGGGGTACACAAAGCAGCAGGGGCCACCCCCCTGCACAACTCAATTCTTTGCTCCACCCTGGTTGGAAAGCCCCTGCCCTAGCCCCACTCCCTCCTCCACTGCTGGGGCCTTGATCTTCCCCCCCACAGAAGCAGCCTGCCCTCATCCCTTGTGCAGATCTGGGGGCACACCCTCCCCATGCCCTCCCGTGGTGTACGCAGCAGTGGGAGCCACCCCCCTCCTTGTAGCCTCTGGCTGAGCCGCTCATGGCTTCGTCCCATGCCCTGCCCTGGCTGTGCAGCACCTGCCCCAGCCCCACTCCCTCCCTCACCACAGGGGCCTTGATCATCAGTGAAACTGATCATAAATCTTTGGTAACTATAGCAATAAAAAGGGTTATTAGTCATGCCACCCAGGTTACAGAGACATTTCTTTCAACTGGAAATGTATGATCTACACATATAGTATATGCCAGGAAAACATCTACTTACTGCAGATACTTTGCCCAGAGCCTATGACACAAAGGAAAATGACAGAATGTCAGACTCAGTCACTGCACATGTTAAGTCTCATTAAAAGAACGATACCTGCCACAGATAAAATGTGGGCACTAATTGCAGAAGCTACTGTTCAGGACACCATATTGCGAAAAGTGATAACAGCTATTTGTGCTGGTTGTCTTGAAAAACATACCTAGACTCTACTCTTGGTTCAAGGAAGAACTGTTAGTAGTGGATGGCATTTTGTTCAAAGGCTCACAACTTGTTGTTCCAGCAATGCTAAAGAAATATATGTTAAACAGAATACATGAGGAGCATTGAAAAAATGCAAAAGGAGAGCAAGGGTTGCTCTATATTTATTGGCCCAGCATAAATAATGACATATAAGATACTGTAAAGGCTTGTACAACATGCCTGAAGTACAGATCAGCACAAAGAAAAGAGCCTACGATGGTCATGGAGGAGTCCATAGGTCTGTGGTATCAAGCAGGCATTGATTTATTCATTTGTGCAAGGAAAAAACATGTATTGGTGCTGGATTATTATTCCCGCTATCCTGAAACTGCATTGCTCGAAAGCACGGTAGCAAACCATGTCATAACTCACACGAAATCCATTTTTGCTAGACATGGGATTCCACAAATTGTGAGAATAGTCAATGGACCTGAATTCAACTGTTTTGAGTTTAAAGAGTTTGTAAAAAAATATGGATTCCATCACAACACTTCAAATCCTAAATACCCACAATCCAGAGGTTTTGTGGAAAATGGAATACAAATCGTGAAGACATTGTTGAAAAAAGCTATAGATTCACATACTGATGTTTACCTGTCACACTTAAATTGCAGGGAAACACCTATTGTCCCCAGCAGAAATGCTGTTTAACAGGAAACTCAAAACCAAATCTGGCCAAATCTGGATGATGCTCATCAGAATAAAAAGCAATATGTGAAAACATTTAAAAATTCAACAAACAAATAAAAATGGTACTAGGACAGGGGTTCCAGGGAGTTACCTCAACTTCACAGCAAAGATATGGTGCTTATTTCAGACAGATGAATGTGGAAACAAAAAACACTAGTTTCCCATCAAGTATCTCCCAGATCCTATCAAGTAGTCACACTGGACAGACAAGTATTAAGAATAAATAGATGACGCTTGCAGCTCGTAAAGGGGAGAAAAGAAGCAGCATCATGAGATTCACCAAAGGAAACAGTCTAACCACACATTCACATCCATCAGTGTCCTCATGCTGGAAAATGGTGGTGGGGTGCTTTAAACTAAAGTTTGTTTGATGAGCTTTAGTTCAAAGCACCCTGCTGCCATTTTTCAGCGCAGGGATGCTGATACACGTGACGTTCGGGTAGTTTTATTAGCGCGACTCGCTAATTAAAGCATTTCCTCCCCTCCCCGCCCCCTCTTCGAGAATGTCTATAAATGCCCAGACTAATAGAGACCTGTTAAAATGTGCTTTAACAATGGGTTGAATTAGACTTCCAATGTTAGTATTACATGGGGATATGTTACATGTAAAAGGGGAAGGTATATGGATACCTTTAAGAATGTTATGTACAAGTTGTTGCATTGGCCAGGGAATTGCAGGGAGGGACAGCAGATCAGTAGGCTAAGAAGGCACTTTGAATAAACAAGCTTTATCATTTTTTAAATTTAACTCCTTGGTCTTTTGAGAATAACACAACAACCACGAGAATTTTTTCCTCTCAAGCAAGTCTAATCCAGTTAGTAAGAGCAGTGCCTGAACATCGTAGTCTTCTTACTCATAGGATCAGAACACAAAAAGCTTTGTCATATTATAAACATTTCTCAAGTTTGAGACAACATGGAAAGAGAGGCCTCTTTTGGCCCTACAAAAAGACCAGTTTCACTGAATGTGAGAGGCAACTTAGTCCATTGGGTGGGGAACTGCTAGAGCTGGTCAGGAAGTGATTGTTGCTCACACAAAACAAAGCTGACAAAAAAACAAGAGAGTTTTCATTTTTGTTTAAACTCTTAAAAATGTGAGAGCTTTCAATGAAAACATATAAACTCTTTTCTTCTGTGCACCCCACTGCAATACAATATCAACCAACAACTGCAACAGGTTTTTTTGGTTTTTCTTTGGAATGGGGGAATCAACAAAACATCACAAAACTGGTCAAAATAGAGATTTCTGCAGATTGTCTATTTTGACCCAGAAGAAGACATTTTCCCCTGGAAAACTTTGATAAATGTTTCAACTAGCTATAGGCACAATTCTGGGAGTAAGATGACCTGGATATCTGGATATGCTACTCTGCAACTAACTTGTGGGTGATTTGGGGCAAGTCACATAGGCTCACTTTCTCTGTTTACTTTCTTATTCCCATAAAATGAGACTTTCTGCTTTGAGCTCTGTAGAGAAAAAGTGTCACGGGCAATTACTAGTGTTGTTAGGTTAAATACCATATTTAGTCAAATAGAAGACAGCACCCAATAATTAGATTGTATATATGGAAAATTTATAAATTTGTTATAATTTTCCAGATATAGAATCTAATTATTGGAGGTCTGCCTTGAATTTGCTCCTCTCCTACTGCTAGAAATCTGGGGTGTCAGGTAGCCCCTTTGCTCTCTACTTCCCCCAACTTTTTCCCCTGGCAACCTCTTCCCCCACTCCTTACTGTTAGACCCTGCTCTCCCTGAGTACGTGGAAGTAAGGAGCAAATTTGAAAACAACAACCTTGAAACTAAACATGGCTATAGCACTTTGCATATAGTATCCATGCAGTTAGTTTATCCAGAATTGATGCATTTCTCTCTTTTTTTTTTTTTAAACAGCTGCAAGTTTTAGCACAGGTACACAATAAACCCGGTTTTGAGCAGCACTTTGGCACCTACTTATATATAGGACAAATTATGTATATTAGTCAAAAACCAAAGGCTCATGATTTACCACATAGCTCATTGGGCTGGGCCCCACCAGAATCAACAGCATTTCAAGCCACAGTGAGTCCACAGCTCAGCACTGCTTAGTATGTGTGTGTGCACTCCAGATACCCCCCCACAAATGATCTGTATGCTAATTAGCGCCCACTTATGTCTGGGTGGTCTTGTCATGAGTCCTGGGATGCTCCAAAAGTTTATATGCAAATGAGGTACAACACTGAAGGAAGTGGTGAGTAGCAGCTGGCGGGAGC
>NW_005843083.1:168057-183097 GCF_000455745.1 Alligator sinensis
TCGCAGAATCCGCTCCGGCATGTGGTCCTGGAGCAGCTAGCAGGTGGGGAGGAGCAGCGGCAGCAGTGAGAAGGGCCAGCAGGGCTTCAGGAGCGTGGGGCCTGGGCCAGTGCAAGCCAAGACCACAGAGCTCCCCTACCCCCACCCCCACCCCCTGCAGCTATCTGTGCCAGGTGCCCTGGAAGGAGCTCCCACTGGAAAAAGTGGGGCACGGGCAGGTGGGTGGCCCCACTGCTTACTCTGCACCAGAGCCCTGCTGCCTTCTCACCATAAATCCCTGGGCAGGCAGGTCCCCCAGGGCCAGCAGGTGCACAGGGCCTGGGCTAGCAAGGCCCAGAGTGGGGCTGCAGAAGGACGGGGTCTGGGCTGGCAGGTGGTACGAAACCAATTATCTTTATTTACATTAAATCCAACGGGGAAATGGGTTTTGCTTAATGCGCTTTCGCTTAGCGCTCAGTTTTTCCAGAGCCAATTAAGAGCTCTAGGTGGGGGTTGCCTGTACGCTAATAAATAAATTTCACTGTTTGCCTTAATAATGCCAATTTAGACTAAGCACTTATTATATGCACTGGTTTGCTTGCAAAATAATGAGAAGTGCAAAGGTAACTCAGCCATAGTTTGCCACCCCCAAAACCACCCACTTACAGTGAAGACACAATCAAAGCCTTTTCAGTGTACAAGACTTCTCTTTTATGAAGAGTTTGCTTAAATATGTAAGCAATTTCATGGACAGAAAATCTGAGTAATTTTCAAAAGGTCATCTTTTCCAAACCGGTTACTTTAAATTTTATACTCCCATTGTACTCTATCTGACATTTGAATTAGTCACTTTTGAAAAGCTGAACTTTAAGGTTGTTACTACCAAAAGCCATTTACTATTTTCTTCTAATGTAATCATTCTGTTATCAGAAAATCATCTCACCTTGTTCTGGTATTTGTGCAGCACCCAGAGCCATGCATATTGCAAGTATGAGGAGGAAGAGTTTCCTAAAAGAAAAACAAAAACATGTTAAAAAATGTAAGTGATCAACAATTTAAACCCCCACTGAGACTCAGACTGCCCTATTCAAAAACCCGTAAAGTCAATGGAAAACTGCCTATTGACTTCAATGAACTTTGGGTCTGAGCAAGGGTGCCTTCAAATTGTAGAGATTTTCACCAAAGCTTTGGGATGTCTTCACATATGGATCAAGGGCAATAAGTTCCCTAAAATTTGACTAAATGCATATCCAAAACCTATATGCTACTCTGGTTCCTATTTGCAAGACAAATATATTAATTTCAAAATCAGTCTGTTTTGTTGTACATGTATTTGAAGGCTGCTATATATTAAATAAATACTATTGTAATGAAATTGTAATTACCTCACAGAAGTTGCACAAGAAATTGTGCGGTGATCATTATGTATTGGACCTACAAGTACCTGTTAACAATGTTATTACTATATTATGTTAGTTGACACAGAAATCATAATGATATTCAGAAGCTAATAATTTTGAAGGAGTTGTGCTTCTTTGTTTTTACTTGATGGCCAATATCACAGCTATAAAATATTAGTGTTTCCACATGAGGCAGCCTGTCTATCAGCAGTATAAAAGTCACAGAACATCCCTGGCTCAGAACTGTATGCTAAGAGAGGCCAATCCCATATCTAGAGATATCCTATTAGTCAAAACTGGATGTTCTTGAACCTATTATTGTTACAGTTAAATATATGCCTGGCACTTGTTTTAAATGAGAAAAAAACCCCACAATTGCTATATCAGTGTTGAACAGAAGGAAAAGAATCATCTGTTACTATGATTAACATTATCTTTGTTTTTTCAGATAATTTTTACCTTTGACCCACACATTAATAGGACTCACCAGATATTTATTTTTCATACAATCTGATTAGCATCTATAAGATTCTGGAAATACCAGACTCTTTTGTGCTTGCTGCATGGTTAAACAGTCAGGTTTGGAAATAGTATACATAAAAACATAATAGCAGCTCTTATTTGTACACTACTATTTAAGAAGAAACACACCCATAGGACAATTGCGGTATTTTACATTACTAGATAGTTATTATGGGGTTGGTTCTATAAGCATTTACTGCCCAGTCCAATCCTTTGCTTACTACTTATCAGAGCAAGGACTGGAAGTGTTTGCTGAAAAAAACCCCTATTATCTCTGGAGCAGCTGGAGAAAAAAAGAAATATAAAAGATCAGATCTGTAATGAAACACCTGTCCTTTAATGAAACTTAAATAAATTTAAGTACTGTCAAGTTATATAATCCACAGCCACATGCAGGGAAAACAACCCACAACTTTTAACTCTAATAGCAGGTTCAAATAGCAATGGTAAGCAAGCTTCTGATGGCTACAGTTAAAACAAAAACAGAAAAGGCTTCTTCTACTAAGAGTTCACTAATGGGTTAATTTAGGCCCAAAATTTAACATACACAATAAACAAGGTTTTAAAACACACCAATGGGAAGAAATGAGCTGGGGGAAAGGGGTTGTGGGTACCATCAGTATCAATAGTATTTTATTTGGATACTAATATTCCTTTACAAAGTTTGCATGCCAAATACTTCAGCAACATACTAGTGCATGAATATCAGGATGTTAAAGTCTATTTTTATTGTCCAAACTGTGAGTGAAACAAAAAAAAACCCAAATACCACAAACATCCAAAAGAAAAAGATTTTTGACACATTTTTAGTTATGGTATTGTCATTTAACTGCCTTGCTTTAAATTAATTAAAGCCAGCATAGGAGAAAAATCTCTAATAATTTTTAAAATTGTGTCCCCTGAAACAAAAAGTACATTTGCAGCAAGTTTGTTTATAAAACATTACTTTCTTGTAAAAAGAATCTACATATCTTGTGCCACTACCAAACCAACACTGTCCAACCTCAGACAGCTGGTGATTCATAGCACCTCACTCTTCTAATACAGTCCTTCTCGAAGACAAATTTCACTCCAGCTCACTCCACCTGGTTTGAGTTCTCCAACAATAGCTATATCAAAGACCAACACCTGTGGCAGGTATGATAGGAAGGAACAGAAGTTTATAGACCTAACAAAATACCACTATGTGGACAAATTTTCAATCTAAATATGTGGCCTGATTTTCATAAGAGATCCAGGAACTTATCTAGACATCTCTATGTGGTTTTATTGTAGGTGCCTAATTTTAGGCACATAAAAGATTTCATGGACAGGTAATCTAGGCAATTGTAATATTCCACAATCTGTATTGCTACAGTACAAGTATAGATACATACATTTTTAAAACTTAAATGCATATAATTGATGGGATTTTGTGATAGGCTCTCACAGAAATTGCATATAATTTCTGAGTGCCCATCACAGAGCTAAGCCTGAGTTTAATGATGAGAGGAGCCCCATGCAGTGTGTTGCACATGTATCTATTATCTAGTTCTTACAGGCACACACACATTTATATTTTAAAACAGCAATTCACATTTGAGTCTCCCCTCTTCCTGCTTTTCCTCCTGAATGACGGAGTCTCCATAGATCTCCTGGCCTTTGCAAACTAAGGGTTTGCTAACTTACTACATAGCCATAAAAAGCCTTTTGCAGCATTTTTAGTGCTCTTCTCAGGATAAACTGTTGTCTGACATCTGTAAGCCAGCTGACACAATGGGTCCATATTTTATTCTTTCATTTCTTCAGACCAGAATTCAAATACTTATGCAAGATGACAAGTGAATGTGAGCACAAGCTAATCCTCTTCATGTGAGTCACACAACTTGGGACCATGTGACTTGTTTGGTGAGAAATCTAAGAACAACCCAAATGTTGAAGGTCAGAATATAGCTGTGGAAGGTCCTCTACCCGCTCAAACTCTGCAAGGGGTCATAACAACACTCCCAAGCAATCACAGCACAAATCATTTTCATCCAAGACTCCATTCAGGATGTTGCAGGAAACCCCCAACATCCTAAATCCTCTTCCTTGACAAACTGATAGATCCATTCACAATACAAGTCAAGATAGCTATCTATGTATGTAAGACATCTGCCTCTTCTCAATCCTAATAAACATTACAGGATGAATTAAAGGATCTTGAAATGCTAACTGTGCTATAAATTACAGAAATGTCACCAGAGAGCCAGGTAGATTAACTGAGAGGGAAAGATAAGTGGTTGTCACACTGCTTCCTAGCTAATGTCAGAAACAGATGGTCAGTTAGACAAGCAAGAAGCGGGGTAACAGATCAAAAACAAGCGTGGGAACGGAGGTCTGTCAGAGGTAGGGAAATCCCATTCCTCTTCCTTCTATACTCTGCAACAGGTAAAACATTTGGTAAATTGAGACTTTCCCACGATGTGCATTTGGCCAAAGGACCTGCTCCATGGCCAAAGTTAAAGAATTCACGATCTTGGGAGTTGTTGGTTGTAGCCATGTTGGTGTAAGGACATAAACAGACAAGGATCTTTGGGTAAACGTGGTATCTTTTATTAGACCAACTAAACAGTTGGAAAAATGTTCTTTGCACGTTTTTGGGCACAAACATTTGAACTCCACTTCTCAGCTATTTACAACTAGTTATCTCTTAGTACTGTGAAGAGCCAGTTGTCACTCATGTTACTTACATAAGCAGTTCCACTGAAGTCAACAGGGCTGCTTGTTCCACAAGGCATGAAAAAATTTGTGTCTAAAATGGATCAATTTTATTTTCATACAGGTTCCTAGAACAGTTTATTTGCTCTTGCTAATAAGTCAGTTAGCTTCATGACTCTAGCAATGTTGATGATCAAACCTCAAATTACAAGAAAGATCTTAATACCTGCACAGAGTACTTATTGAAAAATAAGTTATAATAACAGTGGTAAGCATTTAGATATAAAAAAACTCCTTCTACAACACAGTTGCACTAGGGTAATCATTAGGGTGTTGCAAAGCTTCGGTCCCCAATTTGATTTGGCAGAGGTTTGGCCTGATTCAGTGGCCAAATCTCCAAATCTGAAGCGAATCAGAGGACCCTTTAATCTCTCCGAATTGAATCAGAACCTCTGAATCGATTCAGAGGTTCGGACATAGAGACAGCTTTAAATGTTTTTTCTACATACCTCTAGGTAGCAAGGGGCTTGTGAGTGCTACGATGCTGGGGTGCATGGAGTGTCCCACAGGAGTGCGGGGGGCTCCTCAGTGCGTTCGACAGCAGACCCAGAAGTGGACCAGAAGCACTTCTGATCCACTTCCGGGTTCATCACCGAGCACATGGAGGTCCCCCTGCCACTCCCGTGGGATGTTCCATGTGCCCCAGCATCGCAGCAATCACGAGCCGCGCCTGCTATCTCAACGTATGTAGAAAAAAAATTTAAAGCTGCGTCTATGTCTGAATCACTGATTCTCTGAATCAGCATCGAATCTTCAGATTCAGAATCAGCTGAATCGAAACAGGGACAGTAATCCAAATCAATGAATTGAATCACTGTCCCTGATTTGGGCTAAATCCGAATCCGAATTGAATAGGGCACACTTCGCACACCTCTAGTAATCATAATCCAAGTTTATCTGCCTGCACACATGCATCAGTACTGTTCAGGAAGGACCAAATTCCATACTCTCATTTAAGATATTGCTGAGTGTCCATGCAGGTCACATAAACTGCAAACCTATAATGGCAAGGGAACCAAATTGGAAAGTGTCAAAGGGCAACACATCCTGGCACAGCTGATCTGCTTCATTTGGCAATGTCTATTTCTACCCTGAAGGAAATCTCATGATTCCTGCTTCAAACCATCATCCACAAATATAAGGAACTCTATCCAAAACAGCAAGAGCGCCCTGCAACATGTCATAGGTTAAAAAAAAACAAAAAATGGTGGCAAGTGCACTGCTAATGTCCCACCTCTGCAACAAGGAAGTAGTTAGTTAATTATGCTTAGAATATCTTAGGAAAAGGACTAAAGAGAAGGCAACCATCCCCCACCACCCCAAGGCTTAACAGAGTTGGCACCCTGGGCAAACCCTGCAAGAGAGTAGAGGTAGGAGTGGGCAACCTCTAAAAAGTTCCTGGCTGAGCTGCTGCCGCCACTGCCACTCTGCCCACCCCAGCAACTTCTCTTAAAGCAACTGCCGCCGCCACCACCACCAGGGACTATGTTGAAACTCTCAGCATGGGTAAGCCCTGGGGCTGCACTTGCTGCTGGGGCATGGACTCTGCAGGGGTAAGGGCGATTCTGGTGCCCCTCCTAACTTGATGCTGGGAGCAGGTGCTCCCTTACTTACCTCTTGCTACACTACTGGCCCCCCGACCCTCCATACATACCAATTTCACCTGGTGAAAATATTCCCTCCTAACCCTAGAAAAAGGAAGCTGGTACAACCTTGAGCAAAAAAGCAAACCCCTCTAGCTAGAACCCTCTGTTTTTTCTAGTCCTGGATAGAGGGAAGGAAGCATCAAGGAACAGGTGACTTCTGAACTGCTGGAGTGAAGGAGCAGAGATCCCTGGTGGAGATGCAGCTGGGATGCCAAGGGCTCTGATAACACCCAGCACAGAAAAAGCACAAATGCAGCTGAATAGGGGGTCAAAACTGACTGCTCAAAGGGGAGGCAAGAATAACTGACTTTCTTCAAATGGGAAAACATAATTTCTTGGGGATATTATATTATGAAGGAGAATTAATTGGTTTATGGCAGCAAATCAAAATTAAATATGCATGGGGTTGAGGAGCAGCTGTATGGGAAAGAGGAGAAATAAATGTAATTTGCCTCAGCTAGAGTATGACCTTAAACCTTGGGAAAGGCTGTGTATAGTACATTCTCCTGGATCTGTTGCTCCCTCTTCTTCCAGATCACCTGAGGACTTGAGTGAGCAGGCTATCCCTTACGAACATCAGAAAGATTTTGCCTGACACTGTTCCTGGCCTGGTTTTGGAGTGGCCTGCTCCTTGCTAAGACATGGAAATAGGGAAGGTGGAGAGGTCTATGCTAGAGTTAGTGATCTCTCAAGCAGACTCATTTAATCTCTGCTTTTCCCTCCTTCATTAACCTCCGAGCTGCCTTTACTTAGGCTATTTCAGTACTGGTTAGCCATTACCAGCATGCTGTGTACATCCTATCCTGGCACACTCCCACCCCTACCTAGTTTTATTTCTGTATCCTTTTTCATAAATTTGAATAAATACATGGCCTGGGGAAGATCACATAATTACTTAAAGGGTAAAACAATCAAATGCACTTGAATTTAGTACCAACAGTGGTGCTAAGCATTGTTAATTCTGCCAACCCTTTCTATAATAGGAGCACTTGCCCAGGATATATGGACAAAGACCATTGCTGTTTGTTTTTTTCCACTGGGAGAATGGAGGGCTCAAAGGACTGATAAGGATTATTACCTCCCCTGGCCAGCAGTGACTGAACATTATTACACCTAATGATTATTCGGTGATGTACGAGTCTTGGGTGCAGCCAGTCTGCAATGATATAGTGTAACACAATCCCTCTCACAATCCCTGCTATCTTGTTTTACAGAATCCCACTTTTTTTTAATGAAAAGGTACAAATCTAGCTGTTAGGATTACAAAGAAAAGCTAAAAAAAAATGCTAACCAAATATAATTAACATAGCCATCAATCTACAGAGAACATAGACCAATAATAGTGCAGGGAAATGCAAAGTGTTTGATTCATTTCAATATTCAACTGGGGCTGTTTTAATGGCAATTGTGAACAATTTCATTCTTCCTATAAGAAAGGAGGGAGAAGATCACATATCTGCACAATTTATTTGAGTGTCATTTCGTTTTGATGACACAAGTAAACAGTATTTGGGAGATATTCCACTCTCTCCCTCCTCCATCTCCTCTTTTCTTTTTGGCCAAGCCAAGAAAGATATGGACCCCACAAAGCCTAGCAGAGTCCCTGGGCATCTTCAAGTCCCCACAGGAGACAGCCAAGAGCCCAGAATGATTGCATTTTGAACTTCTGGACAATCTAGTGTGATCAGTCTTATTTTGATACTTGGAATTGGAACAGCTTATCTGTGGCTGTAACTGGGAATAGCAGCAACACCTTTCCCTGCAGACTTTCCCTGGTAATGTTTATGAATGAGATGATATTAGCAGCCTTATTGGTAATGTCCTTAGAGACCTTAAGGATGGAATGTCTGTAAAGGAAGATATCCTTAGTCATTTACAGTATAATGGGTAAGGAGATGTGAAGACATTTCCAATGCCTCTGCCTTTCAAGAGGGCTTCAGCATAATTTCCAAAATAAATGCTCACATATTCCTATTACACCTAATTCTACTAGCAGAAAAATGGTTCGGTGTATTCTATATTTTTAACTTTTGTATATCTAATTATTAGCTTTTCTTAACATGCCTTCTTCATGTAGTTTCCATAATCACCTCATTTTTGTATGAATTAAAATCATCACTGCACAGTTTTCTAGAGTCTTATCTCATCCTGTAAAATATATATATAGGAATGATACTCAAATTTAACTACTTCTTACTGAATAGACTTCTATTAATTTTGTATCTTATAAAACTAAAAGTAAAGTTTGATGAATACTTCACCCAAATAAGTTTAATAAATGCTCTCATAAACAGCATCAAAATCCTGTAAAAATGTAGAAGAACATTTTAAAAGGTCTGAAAAAAACTGATTTGAAAAACAGGACTGTAAGTACTTGTTATTTCTGTCCATAGAACATTTTAGCAGTTCTCAATTTTGAGTTTCTATTAATTTGATCCAGATAATAATTAAGTTAATAGAAATGTTTAGTAGGAAGTCAACAGGTTTTAGACTCCAGAATGAAAATTTATGTAAAGAAACTCCTGTTCATTGGTGTACTGTCAGAGATACATTAGGCCAGGGCCCAATTCTGAGAGGTCTTTGGTAATGTTCAGGTCTATGAACGCTTCTTAACTTAATTCAGAATTGAGGACACACTTCACACCTCACAGAATATGCCTAACACCTCACCTTAGTGACTATTTGCTATATATCACCTACAAATAAAGACCCAATGCAGTAAAATGCTTGCCCGTAGGGCTGTATGAAGCTTCGGTCACTGATTCAATTTGGAGGAGATTCGGCCCGATTCAGCGGCCAAATCTCTAAATCCGAATTTAATCAGGAGACCCATTAATCAGAAGCTTTTGAATCAATTTGGAGAGATTCAACGATTCGGCCATAGGCACAGCTTTATATGTTTTTGCTACGTACCTTGAGGTACCAGGTGTGGCTCATGAATGCTGAGATGGTGGGGTGAATAGAGCATCCCACAGGCATGCGGGCGGGGGGGCACATTCGGCGGTGGACCTGGAAGTGGAGCACTTCTGGTCTACTTCCAGGTCTGTCACCGATTACATGGGGGACCCCCCCCTGTCCCCTAGCTCAGTGACTGGTGCCTCCTGGGTCTGGGGGGCACCTGGGGGCCCCCCTGCAGCTGATCACTGAGCCAGGGGAGTGTGTGTGGGGGGAGGTCCCACGCATGCTCAGTGTCTGAATGGAAGTGGACTGGAAGTGCTTCTGATCCACTTCCAGGTCCACCGCTGAGTGTGCAGGGGACCCCCTTCCCCCTCCCCTCCCCTGCACTCCTGTGGGACACTCCATTCGCCCTAGTATTTCTGCTCTCTCAGCTCCCTAGTATTTCTAAGTTACATGGATGGCATCTTCATCATATGGACACACAAAGGAATCTCTAGAGAAATTCCACTAGGACTTTAACAACTTCTACCTTCCATCAAACTTACCTTGAACTACCTCTCCCAGAAAATTCATTTCTTAGACACCACCATGTCCACTTTGCAATGGCCAAATCACTACATAGTACTGGAAAGCAAATGACTGCTACAGCTACCTCCATGCCAGTGGCTCTCTAAGGTTACTATTAGATCCATCATCTATAGCCAAGCTGTATGTTACAACATATCTGCTATGACCTCAGCAATTGGGGTGCACACCTTAAGCATCTGGAACAGAGATTCCTACAATTACAACAGTCTTAAAATGGTAGCCATTCAGATCAATGGATCCAGACTCATACCCTGCTCTGGCTTGCTACAATATCAACCCTGAGACAAGGGCAACAAAATTCCTTCGATTGTCACCTACAGCCCCCAGACTGAACACTTGAGACACATCATTAATGACCTCCAATCCCTCCAAGAAAATGATGATCATCTCCAGGTAGTCATGGGGGACAAACTTGTCCTGGCTTACAGGCAGCCCCCCAACATCAAATGGCATCTCCCCAACAGACTACCTAACTCACCAAGGCACCAAGACACTTTCTCCAGACCCAGGTAGCAGTTGTGCCCCCTCATCAAAACAGACCACATCATTACTGGAATAAAATCACGTGAATTATAATGTCCGAGGTTCATTTACCTACACCTCTAGCAATGTCATATATGCCATCACTTGCTTATAGTGCAACTCTCCTGTCTACAATGGACAGACAGGGAGATCCCTATATGTCAGAATGAATAAATACCAATCTGACACCAATTCCAGAATGATACAAAAGTCTATGGGAGAACACTTTAACCTCTCTAGACATTCCTCAGAGTAGCTGTTCTTAAACAACATTTTAAAAACAAACCTGAACAGGAAAATCATCCAGACTGGACTGTGGTAAGTATGGTCTAAATTGATACTACAGATTCTTATCCCATTACCTGGATTTCCTTTTATAAGACTTATGTCCCTCAATGGTTTGCTTTGTTGTACTCTCTCCTGCCCATCTTGCCTCTCTCAGCATTGCCCCTTGCTAAAGAAAGCCCTCTGCTTACAAAAGCTTATGTTATACATTTCTGATTTAGCTACTCTCTGAGGGTCCAAACCTACTCTGCCTTATGCTCATGTAATCCAGGAGTCGACTAGCTTCAGTGGTTTGGACAAACATACCAGCTCCGTTATGAAGTGACAAGAGTCAAACCCTTTTGATGCGACAGGTTGAAACCTTCACCAAAAAATAATTATTAGCCAATTCAGATCATGGAGGAAAAAGTAACAAGCCCCAACATGACAAACTGCTTACTTTGCAAGGGAATCACTACACTCTGCACTACCTGCAGAAAGATATTACCTTTAAAGTACATTATAGTAATCCAATCCAATTGTGAGATGATGAAGGCACAAATATCCTTGCATTATCCACATCTGAAAGAAAAGGATGTGAACTTTTTGCCAAGCCAAATGAGGAAAAAAACATTCTTGGCAACTACTGCTATGTAAGTATCCAGAAGCAGCTGGGGATCCAGCAAGACCCTCAGGTTGCAAATCTTAACCAAACTGCAGCTATAACTTACTGATCACCAGGTGCTCAAACATTTCCTCTATTTGTTTCAATTATTCTCCCCAGCCTAAAAGCCTTCTCTCAGTTTCATCAGGACTGGTATCTCAGCCACCTAGATTTGATCCTTGTCTCAAACCTAGTTAGACATGATAAGTCATTTCACTACACCAGTCTCCAATGAGCTAGAGATAAAAAGCTGAGTGTCATCAACAATCAAGTGCAAATTTATGGAGTCAGACTAAACCTTTCAGGAAGTGTGATAATGTTGGACATTCCAACAATAACATCAGGGGTAGTGACACACAGGCTATCTGACAGATCTAAGAGAATCACCACTGATTCCCTACTTTCATTCATTGCGATGAGATGAACCAAAATGAGCAGGCCAACTCCTATGCTATAGTAGGCCTAAAATCAATTAACTGGTGCTAAAAACACTACCCACCTAGATAAAGGAGCCCAAGCCACCAGTCTGAGACTCATATCACCAATTCACAGCAAGATTGCCTCCTTGAGTGCAATTATTGTTGTTCTACTCAACAGCAATGCAGAGGGGAAAGAATTCCCTGAACCTTTCAAGAAGACTCGCATGGTCTGGACTTCATGGAATACTTTCTTAGGTTCATTGCACTTCAACTGCACAGCAAGAACTGGCTAAGCTAGGGATGGAGCTCGTGGATCCAAGCATGTATCACTGCTCTCCTCCCTGAAGTAGCAACTACATACTACAAGTATGGCAGTAGTGGCCTCAGAGAAATTCTGGTACCATGATAGGGATTTGGGAAAAAAAACCCATATCTTCATTCTCCATACCTACAGTATCCCCCTGTACATTGAGTAGGATTTGACCTAACATACCACATGCAAATTATAATCTGCATACCTGATAGAAAAATATATTTAAAAAACTTGCAAAAAATAGGCAAAATATCACTTTTAAATGTTTTATGGATGTTTTCTTGATTTATTTAAGCTAGTTTTGTTTTCTTGGGTATCTTAAATATTTCCATGTGAATTAAGTTAAGGCAAAAATGTACAACCCTGACTTCAGTTTCTGTTCAGTATCCCTGCATATCCTCCTCTACTCTAATAATGATATAAAATGTTATCATTAAGAATCACAAGAACTTAATGATATTTTGGGATATCATGATAAAATGTTATTTTGTTTAACCCTTGCCAGGCTGGGCTCTCTCCCTTGCTGACTATGTACATTAAGGTTATCAGTGCTGGAATCTGCTACTGGTGCGGCCATGATGGTATTCAGCAGGGAAAGATACCTCCCTTTCCAGGTATGCACAAACCAGCCCCAGTGGCAGACCTGAAAGAGTTTCCCAAGAGCTCCAGTCCTCTGGCTGCTGCTTTCATGCTGTTGTGTTACACAGTTGAGATTTTTCAAACTCTTCTATCCTATTTCAAATCAATGAGATTTTTCTCCATCTGGACCCAATTTGCAAAGCCCCTAATTGTCTAGGAATCCATCTGAAGGCTTAACACAGAAAGAGGGGCTTGGGAATGGGAGCCAGAGGAATACTTTGGTCACAGTTAGTAAGAAATGGTGGGTAGGAGCTCCAGGCCAGTTCCTAACACATAGGACATGCTTGTGCTTAAATTGTGCCCTTATGCTTAAACAGCTGTGAGAGGCACAATTTAAAGTGACAGGAGATAGAAAAAGATATTTATTTTACACAAACTCAGAGAAAATCCTATAGCACCACATGTCTGAACTTAAAAAAAAAGCCATTTAAACTATATATCTCTCCAAACTGTCTGAGCTACAAAGATTTTGGACAAAAATAAGTAAATGTAACTTCTGCTAATGTATCACTTCAAAAACTTCATTTGCCTTTATTAAGTACCAATATCCCTCCTGTAGTTTTGTTTACTTTTCCTACTAAAAGCCTTCCACTCTCACACTAGATAGTTGCTCCAGGGAAATTCCTTCCAACACAATCACTAAAACTCAAAAAGGGCTCCAATGAAGGCCACCCTATTTACACCATTCAAAGGCAGACTCAACTCAGAAACAACCCCCCTTGCCATTTTAGCATACAGCCGGCCACAGTACACACAGGACAGTCCTCTACATCCTACTTAGAATTCCAAGAAATGCCACCATCAGGACCAGGTGTGTGCTGCTGAAGTGTGCTGTGTGCTGTTTCTACATGGAAAAAATTGAGATTGGAGTCAAAGCAGGTTGTTTGTGTGTGATGCAGTGTGTAGCTGAGGGCATGTTACAATTTTAAGTCTGCTAGAGAGGCAAGGAGGCACCTGAACGTAGGCCTCCTTATGAAGTGATTTCCATTCTAAATAGTTTTGTTTTTCTTGCTTGTTTTAAGAGAATATTCTTTTTTCTTATTTTATATATCTCAACGCTGATAATTACTATGTGGCTAACTGCCAACATCAGCATGCTTTATCTCTAACAGAGCCCCACCTTCTCCTCAAGGACCAGACTACTGCACACTGCAGAGAACCCTGCTCTCCACTGTAAACCTGCCTTTAAACAGAAATGCATTGGCCCTTCCCAGGACAACAGGCAATGAGGGCTCAGGATTATGGCTAGTAGGGATTATAAATGAAATATCAGTATGTGCTCAAGGGGATAGCTGTGCAAGGGAGAGTGTAAAGCAGTGTTTATCAAACTAGGGTAGAAATCCCTTGGACATGAAGGTAGAATACGAGACAGGAAGGTATGGGGAAGCAGAAGCAAAACAAATAAATAGAAAAAAAAAAAGTGAAGAACTACATCTCTTACACTTGTGGGGTGGTTACAGTGAATTTGTAGTGATATCAAGTGCTACTTCACCGTTATCCATAATAGAACCATAGAGTACACAGCAGTATAATGGATATAAAAAAATGGAGATGTTCTGGTGTAGTCCCTGGTGCATAGGGGGGCAGACTTGTCTTGGGGCATAAGTCTAGGGGGCATATGGGAGTAAACAGTGTTTGGCAGAAGATGGGTATGACAGGGCTGCAGTAATGTGGGAACTGGGGCTATGCCTTTGGAAAAGAGGGGCTTTGTATGCCCTCAGGGAGGAGAAAACAGTGTGGAGGAAATCTATTATGACAAATCAGAGAGGAGGCAAGCGCTAATGAGCTAGAGGAGCTACTCCCTGCTAGTCCACCAATTCTAGGTCTCTCCCATTCTCCCCTCGAAGAGCCCCTGCTCCCCTCAACGCTCATTCGTGGCTGCTAATTCTTTGGGCTCCCTGTGATGCTACCACCAGAGGTGCTGGAGACAGAGAGAGAGACCAAGCAGGCATGTGAGAGCCAGGCAAGGAGTAGAAGTGCAAGGAGGTAGGGGATCAGGTTTTGGAGAGGAGGGGATCAAATCAGGGCAATACTGCCCGTATGTGGGGGGGGGGTCGTCCGGTATGGGGGGGGGGGGGGGTCTTCAATCCCATCAACATTAGGAGGGCTGTCAACAGGAAGGCAGAGTGTCTGCCTGCATCAGGCTGCCAGCAAGCCAAGCACCTGCCACTACCTCCATGCACTGGACAGCAAGGGTGCTATGCCAGAGGAGCCTTGCAAGGCCCACCTCAGCCCCCTTCCCACAGCATACATTTCCCCTTGCTATCAGTGGTGCCGACAGTCCCAGTCACACTCCCAGCCTCCCCCACAGCACTGGTAACCACCATGTCACCCAGCACCGAGCTCCACCTCACCGTCCTCCCTGCCACCCTGGCTCCCCAGGCCCCCTGCGGGCAGGGGAGCGGCTGAGCAGGTCCCGGGGCAGCAGCAGCAGAGGAAGCCGGCAG
>NW_005843083.1:183837-193708 GCF_000455745.1 Alligator sinensis
GCCGCCCCCCAGCCGGGGCCGTGGGAGCCGGCGCTGCCCCGCGCTCGCCTCTTCGCCCGTCTCCCGGGCCCTCTCCTAGTGCTTGGCCGCACTGGTGTAGGTCAGTGAGGTCCCAAGTCTGGATAGTCCCGCATTCGGGGTTGGTGCTCCCAAAGCCCCCCTGAGATTTTCCAAACTGGGAAAAAATTGGTCCTGGATGGGGGAGGCAGCCTCTGGATGCTTCTGCCCCGGCGCTGCCCCGCGCTCGCCTCTTCGCCCGTCTCCCGGGCCCTCTCCTAGTGCTTGGCCGCACTGGTGTAGGTCAGTGAGGTCCCAAGTCTGGATAGTCCCGCATTCGGGGTTGGTGCTCCCAAAGCCCCCCTGAGATTTTCCAAACTGGGAAAAAATTGGTCCTGGATGGGGGAGGCAGCCTCTGGATGCTTCTGCCTCTCAGCAGACGCCCCACTGCCTGCACCAGGCAGGCCCAGGAGCTGCACAAACCGCTGCTGGCTCCAGATGTCTGGGGTGCCTGGAGCTGCAGCCCGGATTTCACTTTCTGGCAATGGCTTTGGACTGCTGCAGCAGTGGCAGGGCCCCCCTGAGCAGTACCCGCAGCACATGCCCCACAGTGTATTTCCTGCACTCGCCTCTCAAGAACGCTGCCCGCTACCCTGCTGGCACAGCCCCTGAAGCGGTGGGACTCTCTGGTGGCAGCAGCAGTGGGCCTCAGGGCAGCTTTACCGGTTTGAAGACTTCCCATGATGTATATCTATAGCTATATCTATATATATGTATTCACTCACATTTAATATTATTGTCATGCTCTAACAGTCGTAGCCAAGTGCCTGTCTCATTAAAGATGGAGTTATTGGGTTTCAGCGGCTTGGGGAAGAGGGTTGGTTGTTTCTCAGGTGAACCTCATGGCATCAGAATATTCTAAAACCCAGACCTCCCAATCTGCTGATTAGTAGGATGCACTCGCACTAAAAATGGATGGGCTGGGAGACTTAAAAACAGGTGACTGAAATGGTTGTTATTTCAATCAGCTGGCAAGAAACTATAGGCTAAATCAAAATGTAAGGAAGCAAGGGGGTGGTGGGGAGGGATAGGCAGCAATCATATAAAGAGAAAAAGCTGAGTTTGCTGGAGGTTTGCATCTCAAATATAATTGAAGCAAGGTCCAGGAATCCTCCCTCTGGAAAATGCATGAAGAGCAGATGTAATTTTGGTGGTATTATAAAGTCAAAAGAAATATGACACGCTTCTCTGCCTTCTTCTTGTCTCTTTAACTTTAATTTCTTTTCCAATGTTGCTACCTTGTCTCAGTACTACAATATAATATATACAGTACATTATAACTTCATTTATACATACTGTCTCCCAAAATACACTCTGTACAGAATTAAATAATACAAAACAGTACAGTATATGTGTTGGTGAAAAACGTAAAGAGAAATGGCCAAATCCTACAGTTCTTACTCAGGCAGAACATCCACTAACTTCAGCACAGCTTTCATCTAAGTGAGGACTGTGGGATTTTACTGTAGTGTGGTGTCTAAGAACAAGCTTTCTATAAGAAAACAGTAACAGAGAGAAGAGAAGGACCTGGAATGTGAGAAGAACCTGGAACCAAGATAGGTATAAAAATGTTAAATAAAAATTAAAAAAAGATACAGAAAGTCATTACATTGGATAAGGAAAAAAAGAGAGAGAATGTTCTGTCAAAGGGCTATAAAGGCCAGTTCTAGATGACCCAGGCAAGTGGGAAGAGGGAAAGAAATAGAGAGGTCTGTGAGGCAGGTGGGACAAATCTAGTCCAAGGATTAATTCAGGAACTATAGACTCCTGCTGACAACCTTCTATAACTATGTAGGTACACTGAAAATTACTACTTTTGAACTATGCTTTATTTAGAGCAGCTCCATTTAAAATTATAGGAGTTGAACTAGTTTATCTGGTGTTCTGTTTGTCTGGTTGAGTACATACAGATCAAAGAGTTTTATGTGCCAACAATGCCTATAATTGCAGGGAAAAAAAGTTCTCTCGAAAAATCTTATTTGAAAGTGTTAAGCATTTAACTTCACACACTTGTAAATTCATTTTTTCAACATCTGGAAACATGCAAAATCTATACTGTCCCATTGGCTACCATGGTATTTCCTATTTATTTCATTTTTGAAAGATCAGGGGGAAAGCTGACAACATTTTGTATTCCTGCCCACATTTCTTGCCTTTAAAAAAAAGTCAGCAGCTGAACATGGAAATACATTCATTTGCTAAAGTGGGCATTATGCCTGTTCAGTAAAGTACTGTAGCAGTACCATTCACACTGCTGTAGTTAAGTCCTGTCAGCATTTCCATTTTAAACTCTATTTGAATGAACTCCAATAATTGGGATGTAACCCAGTCAGATTAGGTTTGTTTATTTATAATGAGATGAGCTAAAACAGGTACATTACAGCTTGCATTTGGCATTGCCAGATGCTATTCCAAGAATTATCAGAAGTCTATTGACCACGACATAACCACAGTTTAATAACTTGTTAACCCTTTAACATCAGATATAGAAAATAATGGAAAGGATCTCGGGAAATGACTGAATTTTGGATAAGCCCTGCCTTTCAAGCTGGTACAGAATGGAGCCATCCTGGTACAGCACATATGGGAGCTATTCTGTCAGCAATGGCATCATGATAAGGAGGGAAGAAATGATGGAGATCGCCTTACAGTTGCACTAAAAAAGGAGCAGCATACATTTCAGCCTTGTAACTTCTGCTATTACACCAAGCACGCAGGGGTAGGAGTGGAGCACACTAGCACACTAAGTGACTTTCCACTTGGGAAATAGCCACAACTACAGACAAGTGTTTAGGCTAGTTCTCCTATGGTAGGATGGCCATGAAAGACAAGAAAAGGGCTACTTCACACAGGGCGTGTCTACACATGCATTAAAATGCTTTTTTCTAGGACACACTAAATTTAGTACCTCCAAAGTAAGATACAAAAGAAATGCACATGAGGCCGCCTTAATGCACAGTAACTAATGCGCACAGTTTTAAAGTGATGCAATGTGCAGTAGCCTATTTTACTGTGCATTAGCATAATTGCATATTTTTTTATGTGACAATGTGCAGTAAAATAGGCTACTGCACATTAAAGCTCACTGTGTTTCTTTCCTGATGGCCCTCCTTTCCTGTGCCCAGAAACCAATTCCCTTGCATTTTTTGAGAAGTGTCTAATGTTAAATGGTGTGTCTTGATGTTAACATACATATATAGGGCACTTTTCACCCAGAGCTCCCAAAATAAAGAAATGCACACACCACTTTTTGTAACTTGGAGAAATCAAGGTATAGAGAACACTAAAGTAATGTGTCCACGTTGACTTTAAGTTTGTAGCACAGCCAGTGAAATAAAAGCCAGATTTCCCCACTTCTAGTTCAGTTCCCTATGTTTTAAATTGCAAATCATTCTTAATAACTATACTAAAATCAGTAACAGCCTTATTTTTATATTCAGTGTAGTCCTTCCAAGTCTAATATACAAAATCCACTGTGTTAGTGCTATCCGGTTACATGTGTTTATCTCCAACACTATATATAGATCTGTTTGTATACTCACATGCAGCAAGAAACTTTTTGAACTCCAAATTTGTTAGTTCGCCTCCGCAATGGATGGTAAGATTTGAGTTGCACTTCCTAAGGTGAATTTCTTCAATTCCAGTTTTTCGGGTTGCTGCCCTTGTCCCCCTAACCACAGTCTATCATTGATCTCATTTCTCTTCCAAGTAAACCCTGAGGTTACTGAGATCTAAAATTAGCTCTCTTGATATTGCTTCTGCCTTTCTTACATGGCTGCAGGCTCTCTTTCATTTTTTTTCTTTTCTAGCAGTTTTTTCTCCTTTCATGAACCAGCTTGCTCACTGTCACACCAAGTCACACTATTAAACTCCCTTCTTTGAGGCATATAGCAGGAATTGCTGATAAATCGTGTGAACTGATCTGAGCTGTGGTAATGGTGCATATAGGAAAGGAAATGCAAAGAGAGCGAGGGTCAGATTTTTTTTTTACAACTTTGATATAAAATGCATGGGATATTTTGAATGAACATAGGAAATAAGATTATAGAGGTTCAGTTTTTGACTCTGAACCTACACCTGGTGAAGTGGATAAGAGTTCTGCCATTGAGTTGAGTAGGAGCAGAATGGATCCAATAAAAGTTTTCTGCTGCAGTCCCAGGACTAAGGATTTTGGCAGTAGATGTGCATTGCAACTAAGTCTATTTTGGAGATTTATTTTTCCTGTACACCACAATATATGGTGTTAGGCTACATACCAGAATTGTTGGAATGTAACACAGCAAAATATTTATTTAAAATTCTATCTGTGGCAGCCAAAAGTAAAATGCACATCTCTGGTCAAAGGAAGTTACCAAACTATAAAATATGGACAGACAAAATCCAAGAAATGGAAGGGTTTACAACATGTCTTTGAGAACAACTAGCTAAAATCAAAGAAAAATGAACTTAAGATCTAAAACTAAGATTTCTATTCTTCTTGGCATGTAAAAGAAATTGTAATAACCAAGACACATTTCAGTTTTTTATCTGTAGATATACATATTCTAGTCTCTCTCTCTCTCTCTCTCTCTATATATATATATATATTATAGAAGGAATTTGTTTGTAATAGTGTTTTCTAACTTGTGTTCCACCTAAACTCTGGAAATGCCTTTGAAAACCAAACCATTCAAAGTATATGACTTATGAAGTAGATTCTGTTCTTTCTAATTTTCTTCTAAGAAATGAGAATGGTAATTAGCATAAAGTTATATGGAGTCTGTACTGAACAGATTTTTCTGCATTAACAACATTCAGAAACCCAAGGAAAGAGTGAAGCTGGAAGTTGAGAGGCTTGAACTCAAGAGGACATGTAACACAGATCCAAAAAAAAAAGAGAGAGACAAGACAGAGACAAAAAGCCAAGCCACAAATAACTATATACAGCACTGAGATTCCTTTAGATGCTCAGTCAAAGCAAACAAAGGAATACACCCTGCCAGGAGCAAGAAAGCAGAGAAGAAACATCAACGGACTGCAAGATGGAGTAAAGGTTCCAGACCACAAGATTCAGACTGAGAAAGGTGTTGTAGTGAAGCCAACATACTTGCAATCACTCCTTAGTCCTGGTAATATCCATTCAGAAAGCCACTTCTACAGTAGAAAACCACCAGAAAGCAGAGAGTAAAATATTTGTTGGAAAAGACTAAGACACTATTAATGCAAACCATTCTGAGGAAGCAATTCTATGCCTGAGTGAGAAACCGTGAGGCCTTATTCAAGTGACAGCATATCATGTGCCATACCAGGAGCTGTGAGAAACTTAACCAAACACTTAGCAATCTACTACGGGGAAGGAAAGTCTGTCAGGAGGTATTAGGAAGGCAATAAATAAGTCGGTTAAAAAAAATTAAAAAACTGCATGGTAGAAAGCCTGGGAATGTATCTGCTGTGGAAAAGGAGACCCAAACTGCCACAGAGGCCAAACTTCCTAGAACAGTATTTTCAACCATTTTAGATTCAAGGCACGCCTCCATAACTTTTTTTAATATAGCAGCACCCCATTTAAAAAACTAATTTAACTTGTTTTTTGACTGCAGAAAAATAATACGGCAATTTTCCCTTTGCAAAGAACTCAGAGGCTGCCTCCAGATGAGCGTGGCCTTACGGCATGTGGTGCTGCAGACATATCTGCTGCACCACATACTGCATGTTCAATTGTTCTCCGTGCTGCAAGGGAGCAGTGTGGAGGGGTTTCTTGACCCTGGGATATCCAGGGGTTAAAAAAGATCCACGGGGCTTGACCCTTGGATATCCAGGGGTTAAAAAAGATCCACGGGGAAAAAAGGTGGAGCGCCACCCAAAGCCAGCTGGAGCCGCACTCCACTGCTAGCCAGGCTCTGCATGCCAGATCCCTGCTATTACAGCCCTAGGAGGCCCAGTGCTGCCCTCAGCCTTCACTACACCACCCAGGGTAACTTGCCATCAGAGTGCACATGGCATGGGCGTTCCCTGGGGACAACTAGCGATGGCACAAGGTGCACCACTGCTAGTTGTGCCCAGGGAACCAAATGTCCACACATGTCTGGACATGGCCAGAAAGACTAGCAGAGCAAGATAATATATAATACTTTGCATTTTTATCCTGTGGTTTCAAAACAAGGATAAATAAAGTACTAGCCTCACTTTACAAACTAGGTAAACAGAAGCAAAAATTAAATAAATTAAAAAAATTACCCAGTTGTTTCAACTATCTGAATAAGACAATTTCTCTGATTTCTGAAAGAACTCCTTCCATGTGTACAGCATTTCAAGGTGGTTTTAGACAACCTGTGAGTTTAAGTCTTACAATTTTGTGTTTATATCTCACAATGGTTCACTGAGAGACTAATTTCTGCTGATCACTATTTTAAGTGATAGTGGACTAAGGATGGCCTTTGATTAAACTCAGCAAAACTGTAGTGTTTTCAAACATAATAACTGTATACTAATTACAGTGGAAGATATGCTATTTCCCACTTTCCTTTTTGAAATGTGTGTGTCATCAGGATCTTCCAAAATTAATTAGTTCTTAAAAATATGAGCACCCCTAAAGTTTTACTTCTTGTCTCAATCCACTAGGAAAGGAAGAAAAGCAAAACTACCTCCAGCTTAACTTGTTATTTTGTATTATAATCTTTAATTTCTAAATTTAAAATGTATAGACTAGGCATTTATATCTATAGCAAACCAAGTTTCTATTCAGAAACTGTTAGGAACATTCTTTAAGTACGTATTTCGGTAGACAGGTGAAAACATGGAGCTCATAGTCCAAAATATATTGGCATTTGTGTATCTTCAACACTGATATTTTAGAATTGAAGTATAATTGTTTTTTAATCCCTTACAGCTGTTTTATAAAGATAGCATCTTATTTTTGATGGACTATTTTTATAGCCATATTTTTTTAGGATAGAAGATCCTGATCCAGCAAAGAATGGACTTAAATTACTCATAAATAAGGATTAAGGGAGTGGACCTTTGGTTTCGGCATGGTTTCAGAGCAGAAAAAGCACAAGTTGTAAGTTGCTACATGGAGTGAGTTTCCCCCAGTCTTTTACAGTATTGATTGTCTTCAGCAAATGGAGAAAATATTTTAAAAATCCATGAAAACAGTTCTAGATCAAATCTATACATACAAACATCAAAAATATGATTTTTCCTCCTCCCCATATCAAACATAAGATCAGCAGGCAGGTCAGAATTGCTAGAATTTGTAATATGATGACCCATATGATCTCACTGATTTAAAGATAGACAACAGATGAAGATAATGAACTCCCCATCATACCAGCTATAATTATAATACAAACTTATTATATACAAAATGCTGTGTTAAAAGAATATTAGAGTTGAAAAATCATTCATTCATTGCTCAGAAAGGACCTGTTCTTCTCAGGTCCAGCTTCTTGCTCAGCCTTTCCCAGGTCTGCCCCTTTATCCATAACTCTTTGTCCCCTGTGTAGTTGTTAAGCCAGTCACAATTTGCACTATTCCCATATCCTCATGATATCTATCTCTTCTCTCATCGTCCCCCATTTTGAAATACCCAAGCTACCTTTAAAGGAGCTAACTTGGGTCCCAGATGCAAACTAGTTCCAGTAATTTGGAACTCTGCATGGGGTAAGTTACTTGAGAAGAAGCAGGGTAAATTATCCATGCAGAGCTCCATGCTGCTGCAGCTAGACTGTTTTGGTACCTGAGCTATCTTGAATAAAACTAGCTCAGGCATCTGTACTGTAGACTACAGTCATAGTGTCACCCTTGCCCAGGCTGTTATAGGGTATGTCTATGTGGCAAAAGGCAGTGCCGTACAACATGTTGAGCCACAGAGTGTTAGCTACCAAACTGGAAGTAGAATCACTGAATTCTCAGCAGAGCAGACTGGCCAACACACAGTACTACACTACTAGAGTCATGCTGCATCCAGTTTGGGAGCCATCACATGCAGAACTAGAGTGGTGTATCTCACCACAACGCTGCCATGCAGGCTGCAGATACCCTCTTCCCCCGTCTCCTGGCTCCCAGGCTCAGCCTACTTATCTAGCCAGTCCCAATCCCCTATTCCATTCTCTTAGTTTATTCCCCATGCTCATTTTTCATTCTTTTCATTCTTTTCCTTGTCCAAGTCTTCTCCCCACTGGATTCAAATCAAGCAGCTTCCTAACTCCTCCTATGCTGCTGGGAAGGAAGGTGGGGCAGGAGAGGCAAGGGTGAAGGTATCACTGAGAGGAAAGGAGTCACATGTTTCATGTTCTCAGTTCAGATGCTGGGACCTGGCAAAACCTGCAGTGGCTCAGGGCTACTGCAAGAAAAGTGCCGCTCTGCTCCAGACTGGACCATTCACAGTGTAAATCTCTACAGAGCGTGTGTGACCCTCAAGTTTTCAGAACCTTAATTTGGCCAAAGTAAGAGATTTTCATTGGGATAGTAAATACCTGACAATGACCATCCCACTGCCAAATATGAAGTCCCAGCTCCCAAGATGACAGCACTAAAGCTTGTCAAATAAATGGTTGACTGATTCTTTTTAATATGAGAAAAACACTTTATTTTCCCTACTCAGATTCTCAGAAGTGGCCAGATCATTTAATTTGTTTGAAAAACATTCAACCTCACACAGACACCAAGCATGGAAAAATCTTAGACCAAATGGCCGAAGTTTGGCACAGTTATAAATGATTGAAAACAGGGTTTATAATGGAAAGTGCCATATTTTTAAATAATTCTATTACCAGATCAAATCATCTTTAACTGGTACAACACTAGTAAGGAGTGTATCATCAAATAATATGCAATTCATACAGTGGGAACATCTTTTCCAATAGCTAGAGATGATTACCCCAAATTATAGAACATAAAATAAGATTTTAGACAATCACAGCTCTAAAAAATCAAATGCTTAAAGGTATTTACAGCCATGGACAGATCTAGGATTTTGAAAAGGAGTGAGTAGATTTGCGGTGCATCATTACATAGAACACAGCACACACTTTTCTCCAGTTAAAAAGGAACTAGAAGCTTTCCTAATAAGTAGTAGCCTAGAGCTATATTACTCAATTTAAAATTGAAGCAAAAAACCCCAAAACTTTATTGGCATGTACAGTCATTTGCTATATATATATAAACACAACAAAAACTAGGAAAAAGTAATCAAATGATGTTGTTTCATTAACCCTAGAATCATTATAGTTAAATGTATGTCTCTTTCAGATTCATAAAACAAAATCAAGTCATCTTGAGCATTTGGACAGTGCCCCCAGTGCTTCATTGAAAATGATTTCCACGCCTGGGTTAATGTTCATCTGAGCTAGTATTTCCACACCCGAGTTAATGTTTTTACCTAGAGTTAAACAGCAGTTTGCAGGGCTGCAAAACGGGAGCTACATTACTAGAAGCAGCTAACAGACAGCAGCATTGCAGAGGTAAGGATAACTGGAATAATAGAACCATTAAAGATTATTTAAAAGGAAAGAGGGTCATTAACATCTCTGGGCGCGTCCACATGAGCACGCACATGCCTCTTGCCCCGCCTCAAACCCCTTTGAGGTGGGCAACAGGCACATGCAAAAAAATGTTCCCCGCACTGCAAACGCTCCCTGACCATGCCCTGAGGCAACCAGAGGCTGCGTTCTCCATAGAGAGGCTGCCAGAGGTCTGGCTGCCAGAGCGTCTCTATGGTTGGCCCCTCATCCTGGTGCTGAAACACGTGACTGCGAGGCCGCGTGTTTCAGCACCAGGGCTCGGGTGCCAGTGAGGAAGGAGTGGGGGGGCTGGAGGAGGGGGGAAGGGACTG
>NW_005843083.1:193798-194678 GCF_000455745.1 Alligator sinensis
CCCCCACCCCATACTTAAAAACAAAACCCTAAAAAGAACGGCACTTACCAGCAGTTGAAGCTGCCATCGGGCTGCTGGGGGCCCTGCCGTACTGGGGGCAGGCTGACAGCCCCAGCGGCGCCAGCCTGAGCCCTCCTGCCCCCTTGCTGCTCTGTGCTGCCCTGGGGGGCTCTGCCAGGAGGCCCCAGAGCCCCCCCAGCCCTGCTTCTCAGGTAAGCAGAGGCTTTTGTTTCCTGTTTTTTTTCCTGTTCTTTTTCTGGGGCTTTTTTTTTAAAGTGATGGTGCCTGGGGTTGTGGGCGTAGCCTTGAGGCCCTGGGGGTGAGGCTGGGTGGGGAAGCCTTTGGGGGTGTCTGGGGGGTGGGGGCCCCCACTGGGGGGCCGTACCCCTTGTGTGGGGGACGAACCCCTTGTTGGGTGGGCCGTACCCCTTGTGATAGTGCCAAACCCCCTATTGGGGGTCTGAACCCCTTTTGGGGGGCTGAACCCCCTTTGTGTGGGGGACGAACCCCTTGTGTAGGGGCTGAACCCCATACTGGGGGGCCATAGCCCTTATGTGGGGGACCAACCCCTTGTGTGGGGGCCATCGCCCTGTGGGAGGGCATCAAAATACATATTCATGAATTCATGAAACCTATATTTAGAGTTCACTTTATTATTATGATAAAAGACTTGCTTTAACACTGTAGATATATAATAAAACATTGTCCAACTGATCGCTGTCTCTGTCTCACTCTCTCTCTCTTCCTTTATAGTGGTCTTTTGTTTTACTTGTGGAGGAACATGGATTTGGGAGTATTTTAGAAAGTGATTTTGGAATTTTTTTTTAATCAGGGATTTTTCAGCTTTCCAATAGGGAACACCAGAATTCCTGCTAGGGAG
>NW_005843083.1:194904-199199 GCF_000455745.1 Alligator sinensis
GCAGCTGGCCGAGGGGGTCGCATGCGTCTACTGGCTGTGCAGTCCCCATCTAAGTCTGGCAGGTGCACAGCAGGTCACTGCCAGGCAGCAGCCCCCACTGCCAGAGTGCTGCAGTGGGTAGAGTGTGCAGGGAATTTTCAGGGGTGCTTCAGCAGTCCAGCTGGCACAAAGGGTAGTGTCCACAGGTACCAGTTGGCTGGGCCCTAGAAGCTCCTGAGAACTAGTTGCCCTAAGCTACTTGGCAGGGTGGCTTTTTATACTGCTGCAGACAGCAGAGGTGCTGGCCCCGGGCTCTAGCTCCCCCTGGCTGAAGATCCAGGAGGAGCCAGGCAGGGTTATTTTGCCCCTAGTGGCACAATTTGCTCCACAGCAAAGTGCATGTCTGAGCACGTGCTCTGGGGCAAAGAGCCCCAGCTCAAATTTGCACCATTTCTATTTGAGCTGCTGCAAGCGCATGTGCTTGCATATGTGGACGCACCCTCTAGGATGAAGAGTTTAGAGGGAATAAGGTAGATTATAATGCACCATTAAGTCAACCATCACTGATGCCTGAATAGAAGTGCTACTGCCACTGTTAGGCAGTTAGCTTTAAACTCTGGATGGACCAGAAATTAAAGGGAGGTGCAAGTGCACCTCTGGATCTGCCCCTGTTTACAACCTAAATCTCTCTTTTTTTTTTTTTTGTCATTCAGGGGCAAACCCAGGGCATGCTGAACAATACAAAATGAAGGATAGACAGATGTCCCGCTGAAAACAGGGCAGTTTATTAGAAACCTTGTTGGGAACAGCTCCCCCCCCGCAGCCACAGAAAGCCATATTTGTGAAATAGTAGAGAAAAAAATCAGAGGGGAAACAGTGACAAATTAAAATTGTTAATCTTTCACAAAAAATCTCCTTTCTCAGATATACAAATTTCACCTCTACTGTTCTGTACTGCTTTTTGGAAATTGACAGAATAGTTGCAACGTGGCATGCATGCATATAGAGAATACAGTACTCTAGAGATTTGCTGTACAGTTGCTCTAGAGATTTGCCTTATGGATCTGAAATGGAAAGCTGCTTTTCTTTGGTCCTGTTCAAAGTCTGCTCCTTGATGACCTTTGTAATTTGAGTAAGCATCCTTCAAGTATTCTACCTATGTTTCCATGGAAGATCTACAAACAGAGAGCTTGCAAGAGCAGACTTGTAATGCTCTTTGGTTATTGCTCAGATATCCTAAAAACAATAATGTCAAACAGTAGTGATATGCTATTGTGAAAGTACTGAATCATTGATAAAAATGAAGGTTAATATTTTTACTTTTAAGAATATAACTGGTATGTTTGAAACTTATTAAATGATAAAAATATAATTCTTGTGCTTTCAGACATCTAAATAAATAACACTAGTTGTTTTAAATTCTGTGTTATGTGACTAGCAATTAATTCAAATTCCCATTCCTGTTTGTATCTAGAAAAAAATAATAGCCGCTGTTTTCCAAAGAAGGCAGAAAATAGTAGGTATAACAGATATATTTTATTTAACATATATTTGTGTTATAAAACATTATACTGTATAGCACTGATAATATAAAATAAGTGACTTTTATTCACAGGGATCAGAAGTGATGATGATTCTGCAGGTTGTGTTGCCCTCTTCAGAATAAGGACTGTTCTAGTGTGATGTTGGACACAACTGATGAAGGTGCTTTATTCTCAGATGAGACTTAAATTTCTAACTACTTATGGACTTTAAAAATCCAATTATATGTTTTTGATTAGATGAGGATGGTTATTCTTAATGTTCCAAAAGTAACAGTTACTTTCTGGCTATCTGAATTCCATCTGTAGTTTCAATTTGAGAAGATATTTTTCCCTCATTGTACTGAACAGTTGTACAGTGCTAGACAGTTGCTAGATGTTGCTCCAGAGGCAGTTGCATTTTATAGCTTTATAACAGAAAAGAGGTTGAGCCACAAATACGTTAAAGAAGCCCATTGCTTCTCTAAATAGAACTGGTAACACTGGTCCAGAATTGCAGCAGACCACTTCCGTTCCTACCCCATTACTGATAATGGGTGGAACAAAGGTTCACCTCAGTAATGCAAACACCTGAGCCAACTGGAATGAGCACTCCATCTCTCCTCCTTGCCACCTGCTCATCTTTTACAAGAGTCTTATGTTGCCTTTGCTTCATTACCCAGAATTTGGCCCTACGTTTTAAGATTTTGATCTAAATTTGGTAGGCTAATAGACTACTCAATAAAGTTTGTTCCTTATACTATAACACTGCAAATTAGAAGCTAGGTGAAATGTCTGTATTTGCCTAAAATGTCAACATTCAAAGTTTGGAGGCTGCTGCTGCTGCCTAAAATTCTTTCACTTTGGATAATTCAAATGGGTTATTTATAGCTACTTGCAAAGTTGTAAAATTTTAAGATTTTAAGAGGTGCCAAGACAACTGCAGAGTACAGGAAACAGAGATTTTTATGTAATGCTTCTCAGACATCCATATAATCTTAAGTGTTTCACTTCTGCAAGCATAAATGTAAAAACATTGCTTTTTATGTGAATGGGGAAAGAGGCAGGAGCTGATTTGTATCCCTTCAAAATTACAAAACCAGAAATTCTGGTTTCAGGACTAGATCCAAAGAATACTACAATCCATGGAAAGATTTCCATTGATTTTGCTGGATTTTGGATCAGGCTCTTCAGCAGAGTAGCATACTTTATTTCAAAGACCAAAGTAGGCATGTTATGTTACACAAATTGGCAGAAGAATCCAGTTAAATAAAGCATATTAAATAGAAAAAGATTCTCAGTATGAGAACATGAAATAACCAAACCTCATTTAATTTATTCCTATTATCTCTTGCTTTAAATGATTTATAAGTCAATAATCTCTTAAGGAATAATCAACAATTCTGAACCCCCCCCAAGAAAAGCAATTAAGCAGAATTACATTTTACACACAAACTCCTGTGGAAGCTAACATTAATAGAAGTAATAACTACCTGGAAAGTAAGCATAGTTTATATACTTCCTTCAACATGTGGGTACCATCATTTTCCAGTAGTGTAACTAGGGCCAGGCAAGGCACCTGCCCTGGGCTCCAACTATGAGGGGGTGCCAAAATCCTCTCTCACCAAAAGTTTTTGTGGTGGCAAGGAAGCTCTTCACCACCCCTGCCTGGTTACAGGAGCTGGGCAGGGGCAGGGCCACACCAATTTGAGGGGCTGGGGTGGGGGAGGGCAAGTGGAGTGAGTGGAATAGAGATCCCCTCCTGCTCCTTTCCCCTCCCCAGGAGCATTTGCAGCAGCAGGGGAAACCCTGTGCTGCTTCTGTCTGGCCATTGGAGCTGGGCAGGGCAGCACTGCACCATATGGCATATTGGGCAGAGGGAGCAAGGGATGAGTGGGGTAAGAAGAATGATGCCCCCTCCCTCTCCAGTGCTTAGTAAGTGCCTTACACCTCTGGCCTTTCTATATAAGATCACTGCTTGCTGAGTCCTTGGTTTATTTTTATACTCATTCAAAATCTCACGCTTTAGATTTCATCATGGATTAGGTTTGCTGTGCTTTTGAGATAGACAGAAATTAGATTTTGCAGTGGTCCCACAGGTTATTGATAAAGAGTGTTTTCATAGCACACAGAGGCCCTGTAGTAACACATCAGGACTTTTTTGTGCTTTGGTTTCATAGCCCCTTGTTCCAGAAATCAAACATCTGCTTTACATCATTGGTCATTTGTCTTATCTCATACAGCTTGTCACTTTAATGCCAGTTGAAAACAAGCACATCCTCAATTTTTCCGTGGCAAGATTGCTCAGACAAGATCATCTTGGTGATAAACCATTTTAATACTCTCATGGCCAATGATAGTCTATATTGGCAGTTTCACCTCCTTTGGTTCACTCTTCACATCATTATTCCACGGTCTTCAGCAGTCATGAATATCATAATGCTAATGATGTGATGCTTATTTGACTCCTCGTGTCTAATTTTGCTGCCCTGGTTGCATTCAGGACTTCTATCATAGGTAGCTGGTTGCTGCCTGGGTTTTCTTGCACTCAAGATGGCAGTTGTTTGGGAGCTAGGTTCTGCTGTATGATAACAGGTCAACCTCATTCAAGTCTGATTCCTCTTTAGAGTTCAATGCAAAAGGCATTGGGGTTTCAATATAAATCACTGTGGACAGATGTCCATATCAGACCATAACTAACATTATGCTTGGTAATTTCAGTTGAATAGACATGGAGGATTATTTCCAATGATATTTCTTGGAAAGGGCTCAGGCATATTGGCAGGGTTCTGTAGG
>NW_005843083.1:199212-199987 GCF_000455745.1 Alligator sinensis
AGGGAAATTCATTCATTCTGCCCATGCTGGCGTATGTGGAGAGTATAATTTACTTGTCTTCAAGGCAGCCAATTCAGCACCTAAACCCCCTACATGAATGTGAGCTTTCAGTAAATTCACGGATTAATAGTTTTGCCTCTTAAAAATAACAAAACCATATAGAATTTAAGACTTTTTCTGCCAAAAAAATGTAACTCTCTTCTGCTTTCTAGGAGGATACCATTTTAAACCCATTTCATAAATATTTTAATAGCTCAGCTATCAGGGAAATTGTTGTTAACAATATGACAATTACTTACTTGTAAATGTTACATAATCTATTTTCCATCCTTCTCTGTTCCTCTCCATTTCAGCTGCTTGAGTCATTTGATAATCTTCCATAAAGAGACTGCAGAAAAATGATACTTTGACCCTTTTGGAAGAGGAAGTGTTTACAAAGCATATAAATAGACTGCAATGAATCCAGAATACATTAATTGTAAGCACAGTAGTCAGAAACTTGGAGAGCTCTAAAAATTAGGAATTTGAATTACCTAAACACTCAAGGTTTATTTACGGGCTGCATGAAGATGTATAAATGCCACTTCTTAATTTGATGGCCTGATTTCAGTCCTGAAGTCTATGCGTAGAATGCAATTGAAGTACGACTGTCCCAAGACCTGAATTTCAGCTAAAAGGCCAGGGACTGAATGGACATGAAGGACTGTTCCCAATGATATTTCTTGGACAGGACTCAGGCATACTGGCAGGGGACTGTAGGGGAATATTGGCCGGG
>NW_005843083.1:200018-217616 GCF_000455745.1 Alligator sinensis
TCTGCCCATGATCTTAAAGCTACATTACTAGCATGGTCTAATACAATATTTGCCTACATAGTGAACTACCATATTTTCTTAAATACCACATATAACTTTCCTGGAAAATCAGCTGGCTTTGTGCAGGCTGCCTCAAACTGCATCTTGGATAAACCCTGCTGCAGCTGCTGCTGCTGAAAGAAGAATTGTCCACAGCAAGTCAGCAGTTAGTGCTTAAACAGAGAAGGTTATCACTCTCTCCTACTGCAACTGCCCATGTTTATACTATTGGCAAGAAAAAATGGTGTTTTTTTCTTTACTCTGCCTTCTGAAAAAGGGTGCATGCTTTTTCTGGGGACTCATAGTATATAACTAAAATTTACTCACTAAATACTATATTTAGTGAAAATTGGACTAGCCTCTAACCTGAGTTGGTGTTTGACCATAGAACCCATCCTAAAATATCCCTAATATTTTTAACTTGATTTTATTTCTAATGAGGCTCCTCTTCACCAGTGGAGCCCCTGGTAATTCTTTTTTGTTTCTACTCTATCATCAGCTATTTTTCAGGGAGTAATTGGGAAACTACTTGCCTTTTGCTGTTTTATTTTAAAGGCTTGGGCAAAAATGCATAGAACACTACTCAGATTTAAGTTTACTTCATATCAGAACTGACATTAGACTTGTGGGTGCCCATAGTACTGGTTAAGGCATGGACCCCCTGTCTCATCACCTGCGCATTGCAATAACTTAGCTAAATGAGACCCTCTCTTCCCCTGCACTCCTTTCCCCCACCCTGCCATGGTCTGAGCCTCAGGTAATTTCTCTGGTTTTTCACCCCAAAAATGTTGAGACAGTTGAGTTCAGACAGTTCAGTATTAGCTGGGTTGTGGATAGTGCTCTTGGCTTGTTCTAAATAGTATAACTGAATGAATCAGCTCCCTTGGTAATATCATATTTCTCTCTATTGTTTCGAAACATGGAGAGAGAGAACTTTCAAGTTTTGAGTTCTGGAGGGAAATTTCATGTTTATTGTGTGGTGGTAGATGTAATCCTGCAGTGATTTATAACAGCAATAACCCTCAGATATTGTATCTAACCTGCAGTTTTCTGGTGATTCTTCTCGTGCACTCTTTGTTTTATTTTGGTCAGCAATGTTTTAAAATGGAATATTTACTCCTCATTCTATACCTAGGATAAGCACACAGTACAGTAGAAAACTTGTAATTATCATCCAAAATATATATTAATGATTATGATTTCAAAAAGGTCTGATGCATAGTCATCCTGCCTGTGGTTAAGGTGCCAAGAACATAAAGAGGGGCTCAGCATCCATTGCTTCCAGTGATTATACAGACTTATGTCAAAGAAAGCATGAAATGCATGTATAACATACTAATTAATACTATCAAGGAATTATCATGGTCACCACTCCTTAGTGACTTTCTGTTCTTTACTTCTCAAATCAATACTTTCTGCAGTGGCATAAATCTCATGGGTGCTGCTCTCAGTCCTTCCCTGTTATTAGTGAATGGGCAGCTAGTGTTAATTCTGTTAGCACAAAAAGCTATTGGCAACATCGTGATTTTCCTAAGTATCTTAGAGCCAGTATCTTTTTGATTTGAGATGTATTTCCCTTCTTTCTCTAGGACGGTCTCTCAGGGGAATATCCCATAGGGCCTTTGTGACAGTATAGTTTTTCTTTTGGTAATTTGCCAGTCACTTTGACTTTGAAATCTAATATTCTCTCCCACTTGCCGTGGTAGGCAGGAATTTGGCATTCTCTATTACTATATTTCTTTTTTTCCCACTTCCTCTTTACTAACAGATTCCGGATTAATTGTCTTTCACTCAAAAGGTTTAATAGATGTTGGCCCTAACTTTTTTGTCCTTCCATCCATAAGTCTCTGAACAGGTGATCCTAACAAAACATGAGAATGATGTTATGATATGTTAACAGTGTGAAAGGTAATCCCAGGGCTTTTTGAGAGGAACTGGGGTAGGGGTTGGGAGCAGGGGGCAAGAAGGAAGGAAAAGCCTCAAGTTCTCTGTTTTTTGTATTGATATTTCTACTAGCCTATAGTATATGCACATACCACAGACTCAATCTGAGATGCGTTAACCCATTTAACAAAGAGAATCACTTGTGATTGTCTCATTTTGGTAATTATTAGTTATTCACTCCTCTGAAGTCTTACTATGAGCAAACTGTATAATTTACTGTGTTATGATACTGCTATGTGAAATGTAACAGCTCAATTGAAAAATGAAAAAGAAAATGGTAGGCCTTAAATAGAAATCGTAGTGTTTTCTATTTCTTTGAAATCTGCCAACCTTGGTCCCAAGGTCATCAGGAACTTGATGTGGTTTCAGGGATTCGTCCACATTTTGCTTTTGGTACTGATGATACATACCAAACCTACCTCAAACCAGATCCCTTAATCTGCAATGGCTACTTTGTGATACTCCAGAGTTATGTGAGGCCACAAGCCAGTTTAACTAGCCATCTGATGACTGCCGCTATTTGATACGATATGTGTGTTGAATTAAAAACCTTCTGTGGTCCTTAACTAAAACAAAGCTCTCACTAAACTCATTCAATAACCTTCCATAAAAAGGTAAGCACTGCCAAATTGGCCCAAGATTTTCTTTTCAATGCACAAACCTGATTGTTTTTCCTATTGGATATACAAAAGCATGTCCTTCACTCTATTTTATGAATTAATTGCTGTTTTCCTTCCATTAGCAATTTTCTGTTCTCAGAATTCAACATGTGCTTTTTGTACCTCAAAGGAATTGTTTGCCTATGTATATGCTGACCTTAAAATTTAAGGGCCAAATTGTACTCTGAATTATTCTGGATGCAACTTAGTGGTCTTCATTTTGAGGTGAGAGTTGGCTCTCAGTGAGTTAGGACAGAACCTAGGTCAGGATCTTACAATCATGTTTTCTATTATATCACAGAAGAAAAAAAGACAGCATATCTGACAGACAGACAAATCAGCTTGAACAGCTGGATTTTAGCTGCCCAAAGACATAATTCCTGCTTTCAAGCTTTTATAAACAAACAGTATTCCTAATAATGTCCCCATTCTCATGACAAATTTTATAAGCACATAACCCAGCCTATGCAGTCTTATACATTTGCTCTTTCCCCCAGATAGTCTGACATTTCTTAAATTGCTTTTATGCTGTCTCTTGACAACAGAGTTTAGAGTTTATATTCAATTGCATGAAAATCTGGAATTGCTTCCCTAAGGCCATTTCACTTTTGGGTTACCCTGTATTCTATACAGTAGATGCTAAGGCCTCTAATTCAAAGGTGTGACTCTAGGTTGACCTTGTGAAACATCAGATTCTGGCTCATATTTTGCATGTCTGTTGCTAACTATCCTTAGTTTTTGCCCAAAGAATGATTGAGTTTGTGAACAGTATGATATATTAGTAAACCATAATGAAGCTGCACTTATTCCCATGGAAGTCAATAGGAAATGTTTCTTTGATTTTAGAAGTGAAATTTGGTCTTACCCAAATTCTTCTTGAGAAATTTTTCATATCATATGAAGTGCCCACTGCAATGTATGGGAAGGATTTGGGCCCTGCTCCAAAGGCCTCTGAAGTAAATGGAAATAGCCCCTTTGATTTCAGTGGAATTCTCGGTCAATCCCTCAGCAAATTATTCAAGGCCTGTCTGTAAGGGGCAGTTAGTGGGCAGTAAGTGAATTTACAATACGTTAGCTCAGGGGTTGCCCCCTGGGGGTACTTGGAAAGGGGGTAGGGGTTACGCACAGGTGAGTGGAGATGGAGTTCCATCACACACCAACCTGTGCCATGGCCTCCCAGGAGCAGGGCTGGGGGGGGATAGGGTGAGAGCAATGCCTCCCCTATGGGGGCTGCACAGGTGCCACCTAGCCGGCTGGATGTGGGGCAAGGGGAGCTTGCACACAGCAGCAGCCGCTGCCATCAACCACCCTCTGCTGCCACCGCCCACCCCGCATCCAGCCGCTGCCACCCCTCACCCCCCACTCTGCCAGAAGTGTACCCAGAAGGGTTACTGTAACAGGGAACCCTAGCCTTGTTATCAGAAAGCAGGCTGGTCCCTATAAGACCAGAACTTTCTGGGCACAGCCTGCTGGTAGGGTAGAGGTAAAAGCTGAGCCTGGTTGGCTACCCAGGAGAACAGAAGGGGGCAGGCCAGAACTATAAAAATCCTGGGCTTGGCAGCAGTTGGAGGTAGCAGCCAAAGGGGAAGTAGGTTGTGTATGAGAGCTCCATGGAGAGGCTTGGCTGCTGGTCCAGCTCCTGTGAGAAGGGAACTCCTGATGACTTTCAGAGAAGTGGTAGCAGTGCCACAAGGAGGAACATCACAGACAAGGGGAAGCAGAAGCACCGAGCCATGTAAAAAATGTAAGCTGGCACGCTACCTTCTTTAATTTCTATTTTTCTGTGGTTATAGCCCATGGACTTACTGTTTATATATTTTTTTGATTGATAGACCGGTGGTTTGTGGTCGAGGCTGTAGGGAAGGAGGAGGCCTCATTAGCCCCTCAGGGCACCAAAGGGCCAAAGGGTTTAATGCCCTAGTGGGTGCAGCCATATAGGGCCAATAGCCTAGAGCTGGCTGCAGGACTTTGAAGCTGGGTCCCAGTGGAGGGATCTTGGCTAGTATAAGAAAGGGCCAAGCCTGAGGAGGCAGAAGACCCAATAACTTGGCATCCAGGGGGCGCAGGATGAAAAGGGGCCAGAAGGCCTGGGTCCATAGTAAAAAAAAAAAAAAAAAAAAAAGGAGGGCCATGGGCCCAGAGAGGAGTAAGGAGCTACAGCCTCAGTGTCAAACCCTACCCAGTGGGTTTAGACTGGTAGTCCTAGCTGGAGAAAGATGGGGGTTAGGCCCATGGTGGCTGAGAACCCCAACATAGAAGTATAATAGGCAGTCTCCCACTTGTAAGAACTTCTCAATAATATTTATATCAAGACATGGCAGGAGAGTAAAGGTGGGATAAGATAGAATTGAAACATTAAGGGACTTCAAGGGTGCCTCTCACAGGCCGCAAAAAAAAAAAAAAAATGCCACTGGGGAGGCCAACCTAATACATTGGTGCATTGGCCGGGACACTTCCTATGGTAGTGCGTACCCTGAGATGATGGTTTGCCCAAATGAAAGAAAGAGCCCTTGGGTCCAAAGAGAAGGCAGGAAAGCTGGTGCAGATCCTAGCCTCAGATTTAGGGACACAACAACGGGTTTTGGGACTCCTGTGTCAAGTAGTCCAAGGTCTGCAGGAACAAACAGAAAGACAACAGACGTTGTTAGAAAGGATGGTAAGAGGCATAAAAACAAGACAAGCACCCTAGGAGGCCATTTGTGGTTATAGTCCCAGGGTTCATCCTGAGCCAGAAAAGGAACTGCCTGCACTGATGGTGAATGTGAGGCTTGAGGGACAGCAGATATGTGCTATGTTGGATTCAGGCTCATCGCACACATTAGTACAGAGAGATGTGTTATCGGGAAGAGAGAGGGAAGTAGAAGATCAGATAATCATTCAATGCTGGTGTGGGGAGACCCAAAGACATGACAGAGTGTGGGTTAGTCTGCAAGTGGGCAAGAATACACACTGGATGCTAGTTGGAGTATCTGAGCACTTACCCTATCCGATGATGCTGGGATGTGACTGGCCTGAGCTATTGATGCTGATAGCCCTTGAGAAAAAGAAAGAGAAAGCTGCAACACATAGTTCAAGATGGGTGAGAAAAGCTAGAGGGGAGCCACAGTGCCGCCCCATTTGAACTGGAGGGAAAGCCTCTGAAGAGGAGTCAGAGGCAGGAGAAGGCCCCAGCTAGAGGCCACTGGGAGCAGGAATAAGAGGATGTAAGATGGTAGAGTCCAAGGCAGTACTCGAGGATGATCTTATGGCTGAGTTATTCACCGGCAAGGCTGAACAACCTCCATCAGATGAAGAAGTAGAACAGGAGGTGGATGTTGCACACTTGTGGGAGGATGAGCATTTCCAATTAGAACAGAGCTGAGAGGAAAGGTTTCGGTATGCATTCCATGAACATCTAGCTCAGCACAATGGGGAGGTGCTAAGAACCAGAACTAATGAAGACAACTCCGAGATTCGAGGTGAGGGACAATCTCCTATATAGAGTCAAGTGTGAAAAACCTGGGAGAGAAGAAGTAGTACAATTGCTGGTACGTTGGAGATACTGAAGGGCCCTACTGAAAGTAGCTCATGAACTACCTATGGGCGGACATTTGGGGTGGGATAAAACAGAAGCTCACATTCGGGAAAAGTTTTTTTGGCCAGGGTTAATAGGGGAAGTAGCAAAGTACTGCACATTTTGTCTCGTGTGTCAAAAAGTAAACCCTAGTCATCCTCCAAAAGCTCCATTAGTGCCACTGCCCTTAGTGGAAGTTCTCTTTGAGTGTGTGGCAGTGGATATTGTGGGGGTGCTACCAAGAAGCAGTGCTGGACACCAATATATTTTGGTCCTCCTGGACTATGCAATGAGGTATCTGGAGGCCGTGCCCATGCAGGTGGTGTCCACCCCAGAGGTGGCAGAGGAGTTATTGAAAATATTCTCCTGAGTGAGACTCCCTAAGGAATTGCTGACGGCTCAAGGAATGGATTTTACATCTCGCATGTTCGAGGGAGTGAGTAAAACACTGGGAACACTAAAAACAACAGTATATTAAACACTTAAAGACCACAGTATATCATCCCCAAACTGGCGGTGTGACTGTCTTGATTTGAATATCCATTCATGCGCCACCTTGGTGTGTGCGCCTGGTGTTAGACACAGTGAGGTTTTGTGTGACCTCTGGAGGGGGCCTCAATCACTCGGGTGAAAACTGCAAAACTTTCCTGCCATGACTTTGGATGGATCCTCAGTGGTTGGGTCTCCTGTTGGAGGCTCCTCGGGATCGGTCACCCCTCCTAATGGAGATTTGTGAAGCTCCACCTCCCCTACACCCTTCCATATGCCAGCCTCTGCAACAGGCCACCTAATCTTGATGCAGCTTGCCCTCCCATCTTGTTGGTTCCTACTCTTCACACCCCCTTTGGTTACTGGTCTTACTTTCTTGTCATTGGACTCTGGGTCCGCTGGGTGCCCAACTCTTCTGCATGTCACTCCAGCTATATGCTGGCTGCTTTTTGACTCTGCGAGCAGCTCCTGCTCTTGGAGTGTCACCCGCACCCCATCAAAGTAGGGCTACAGGTAATGGAAAAATAAAAAAGACAAAAAATAAATAAAAAGGAACATGCACAAAAAAAGGAAAAAGGAAGGACACAGAAGAAAAGAGGGCTGATGAGGGAGGGGAGGTCAGTATAAATAGCCCTTCCTCCCTCCCAGCCCTAGAGCCTGTGCACATCCCCCTGATGCTGCTCTACTCTTCGCATCTGCCGAGGTCTTCCTTCACTCTTCCCTGGATCAGATCCTCTCCTGCATGCCAGTGCTACTGATAATCGGCGTGGAGAGCTTCCGCCATCTCTGCTGTCTCCAACGCTCTCCCCCGAGCAGGATCCTCTCCTGCATGCCAGTGCTGTCTGTGACCATTGTGGAGAGCTTCTGCAGACTCCACTGCCTCTAATGTTCTTGTCCAACCCGAGTCTTCTCCTACACACCGGTGCTGCCTGTGACTGGTGTGGAGAGCTTCTGTAGCCTCCGCTTCCTCTAATGCTCTCCCTTCTTCCCTGCTGGTGCCAGCTTTTATTCCAGCTGGGCGGCAGTCATTAATGATGTCACCCGCCCGTGCCAGCTCCAGCTGTAGATAAGCACGGCTGACGAACTGCATGGGCATTTCTTCCTGACGTGGTTCGTTCTGCATCCAGTGTCCTAAAGCAGGTAAGTGACCCCTGATTTTGTTTTTTTTTTCTCTGGGTGTGGGTTACCCCTGTCCTGGGTCCCCCTGTGGGGAGGGTTTCTTGCTCCCCGGTGATTGTACCACTAGGACAAATGGGTTAGTAGAGTGATTTAACCAGACGATGAAACAGATATTGAAGAAGTTTGTGGTAGAGAGCCTGCAGAAATGGGATCAACTGTTACCCCCTTTGTTATTTGTGGTAAGAGAGGCACCCCAAGCCTTGACAGGGTTTTCCCCTTTTGAACTATTATACGAATGGCAGCCAAAAGGAATCCTTGATTTGATTAAGGAGAGTTGGGAAGAACAACAAAGTAAAGATCAGAACCTGGTTCAATATGTGATACAACTGACAGAATGCCTGGAGGTGGCTCAGAGAGAAGCTCTAGAAAATCTTAGGGAAGACCAGGGGTGACAAACAACCTATTACAATAGGTTGTAGAGGGGCCCAAGAAAGGAAGTTCAAGTTGGGAGACCACGTATTGGTTCCCTTACCTGACCAGGAGAGTAAGTTACTAGCATGATGGCAGGGACCTTATGAAATCATACACCAAGTAGGGCCTGTAGATTATGAGGTACGTCAGCCAGACAGGCAAAAGAAAAAAACAAGTATACCACATTAACATACTGAAGCCATGGCAAAAATGAGAGTGCCTCTATTTGGCCCTTCAACTGGATGAACGGGAACCTGGACCCTCCCTGAGGGAGGGGGATGGGAAAAGTGAAGTGGAAGTGGCTCCATGACTATCTGAAGAGCAGAGGTGATAGGCAATGGAACTACTGAAAGAGTATGGAGACGTGTTCCAAGAGGTCCCCAGGGAAGCTAGGGGTGTGATGCATCGAATAAGGACCCCTCCAGGCCAGGTGATCCATGAAAACTGGAGGTGGATCCCACAACAACTCCAGGAGCATATAAAAGATGAGCTCAAGATGATGTTAAAAATAGGCATAATACAAGAATCCTGAAGTAACTGGCGCAGCCCCATCGTGGTAGTACTGAAGCCAGATGGGAAAATTAGACTCGGTATTGATTTCCGGAAAGTAAATGCAGTGGCTAAGTTTGATGCTTATCTGATGCCTGGATGAAATGGTGGAGAATATTGGGCAAGCCAACTATATTTCCACTTTGAACCTAATGAAAGGCTATTGGCAGGTCCCCTTAGCACCCGAGGACCATGAAAAGACAGGATTTGCCACACTGTGGGACCTATTCCATTTTTGATGCATGCCATTCAGATTACATGGAGTCACCACAACATTTCAGTGGCTGATGGACAGAGTCTTAGCCCCTCATGGGGGTTACACCACAGCTTATATAGATGATATTATTGTGTATACCACAGATTGGTCTGGACATTTAACAGCACTGTGAGTGGTATTGCAGGATCTAAGGAAGTCAGGGTTAACCGCCAACCTGAAGAAGTGCACAATTGGGAAGGAGGAAACCCAGTACCTTGGGTTTCAGGTAGGAAGTGATAAGGTGCGACTGCTGCTGGATAAAGTGGAGGCATTAAGGAAGTATCAAACTCCCTGAACAAAGAAACAAGTGAGGGCTTTCTTGGGACTGGCAGATTATTACAGGAAATTTGTACCTCACTTTGCAGACCTAGCGGTGCCTTTGACCAAAATGGTAAGGACTGGAGCCCCAACCAAAGTGAGATGGACACAAGAGGCAGGAAGAGCATTCCAAGAGGTGAAGGATGCACTTTGTACACAGCCACTGCTATATACACCAGATTTCAATAAACACTTTTTGGTACAGACAGATGCATCGAACTTGGCTATTGGTGTGTTGCTGGTCCAAATGGAGGAAGAGGAAGAATGTCCAATAGCGTATATAAGTAGAAAGTTGCACCCGCCTGAAAGGAATTATACTACAATAGAGAAAGAATGTTTGGCAATCAAATGGGCCATAGAAACAATCTGGTATTATTTTTTAGGACAGATGTTCATGCTAATCACGGACTATGCCCCACTACGATGGCTACAAAGCATGAAGACAGATAATACTAGGCTAATGAGATGGGCTCTCAGTCTTCAGCCATGCTGCTTTGTGATAGAGCATCACCCAGGGACCAAGAATGTAAGTGCTGACTTCATCTCATGACAATATGAAGAAGAAGAGGGTTCAGAGGGGAAGGAAAGACCCCAGACAAAAGAGAGAAGAGGGGGGTGTGTAACAGGGAACCCTAGCCCTGTTATCAGAAAGCAGGCTGGTTCCTTTAAGACCAGAACTTTCCAGGCACAGCCTGCTGGTAGGGTAGGGGTTAAAAGCTGAGCCTGGCCGGCTACTCAGGTGACTGGAAGTGGGCAGGCCAGAGCTATAAAAACCCTGGGCTTGGCAGCAGTTGGAGGCAGTGGCCAAAGGGGAAGGAGGTTGTGCATGAGAGCTCCATGGAGAAGTGTGGCTGCCAGTCTGGCTCCTGTGAGAAGGGAACTCCTGATGGCTATCAGAGAAGTGGCGGCAGTGCCACAAGGAGGAGTGTCATAGACAGGAGGAAGCGGAAGCACTGAGCCATGAAAAAAATGTAAGCTGGCATGCTGCCTTCTTTAATTTCTATTTTTCTTTGTTTATAGCCCATGGACTTACTGTTTATATATTTTTTTGATTGATAGACCGGTGGTTTGTGGTTGAGGCTGTAGGGGAGGAGAAGACCTCATTAGCACCTCAGGGTGCAGTTATAAAAGTCCTAATGCACCATTGGGTGCAGCTGTACAGGGCCAGTAGCAAGAAAGGGCCAAGCCTGAGGAGGCAGAAGTCCCAATAACTTGGTGTCTGGTGGTGGAGTGTGAAAAGGGGCCAGAAGGCCTGGCTCCATAGTAAAAAAAAAAAAAAAAAAAAAAAAAAAGAGGGCCACTGGCCCAAAGGGGAGTAAGGAGCTAGCGCCTCAGAGTCAAACCCTACCCAGTGGGTTTAGACTGGTAGTGCTAGCTGGAGAAAGACAGGGGGTTAGACCCATGGCGGCTGAGAACCCCAACATAGAAGTATAATAGGCAGTCTCCCACTTGTAAGAACATCTCAATAATATTTACATCAAGACACGGCAGGAGAGTAAAGGTGGGATAAGATAGAACTGAAACATTAAGGGACTTCCAGTGTGCCTCTCATAGGCCGCAACCCCCCCCCGAATCAATGAAGGGGTAAAGCAGTGAATGTGATGCAATTTCATTTACCAGATTGCCATCCAATAAACAGGTCTCATGGAGCATAAATTCAACAACTTATGGTTGGGTCTGCCTTTAGATCCACTACTATTAGTATTTATGTTCCACTTCTGACCATTCCTTTGAGAAAATTATTTTGTCTATACTAGACTGGCTAGGCCTGAAGATAACCTAGAATGTAGCTCTGTTCCTATTTATAGCTTCAGAAAACAGTGATAAATGTATGACCACTTTTACCTGAAGTGCCGAATTCTGTCCTTTGATATGCATGTTTGGTTCCCTAGATCAGACAAGAGCATTGAGCACTCAGTATAAGGGCATAATGTGACTACAAGTAGAAAATCAGAACAAAGATACAATTTACTTGCCTTAGAACTGATACCATTTTTTGGTAAGTTTTGTTATAAATCCATTCATTATATGGATAAATTATCCATATATACTTTGCTGGGGAATATTACAAGGGATGAGAAATTTCAGTGCTGTGGGAAGAAGGGCTTTGGTAGTTTTAATTCCCCTTTGTACCATTCCAATCCTAGGATGTTCTGGGGACTGGAGAGAGCCCCCAGCCTAATTTACATAGGCTTTGTTGTCTTAAGTTATTCAATCTCCTTAGAGCTACATTATGAGCAGCAGTACAGCCTGCAATCTCTGTGGAGCTGGAATCCTGCTCCCAACCTTTCCACTCCATCCCATCAAGCAAACAAGGAGAAACAAAATAACTACATGCCACACTGCCTTATTAATATGGTGAGTTGTAGGTGTGTGATCTCACCGTCGACCTGTAGCATCTTGGGTTACATGTGAAGTACATCAGGGCTGAACCAAACCAGATAGTTCTTCCTCAGCAAAATTATTTTTGCCTCAATGACCTGAATAAGGCTTGCAGGGATTTATTCTATGGTCAATTAATTTATAGCAAACATGACAGCAAAGAGTTAAATAAAACCCAAAGTTGATTGTACCACTGTGAATGTAATTTGCTTTGACCAGTCCCCACTTAAATTCAACAGACCTGATTCTGTTCTGGCTTTTCATTAATTGCAGTAACTTCTTTGATTTGTTCCAAATTCAAGTTAGTGTACTGAGAGCTGAATCAAGTCCAGAAGTTTTCAGGTGAATACTCAGTTCTTCCCTCCAGCAAGAGGCAATACAATTATGTCCAATCTGTATCTTCAGGACAGTTTATCCTTCCTTGTATCTCCTGGGTGCTAGAGAATTGGTAACTGTGGAAACGAGAGAAGATGAGTAAACAGAAAAATCATGGATTTTGTATGTTTCTTAATTTAAGAGAACGAACATTGAAAAGGTAACTTGTTACTGCATGGAGATTTCTGCCTTCACAACCTTTGTAAATGATAAGGTTAGATTTGTTATATTGCCAGATCTAACTTCTCTAGTTTATAGATTTCTTTAGAAAGAAAAATATCATTTTCATATTGTATTGGTTTACTACTTGTAGTCAAATAGGTGCTCAGTGCTCTCATCTGATGGCAAGTTTAGATAAAACAAGTCACATTAAAATGAAATCAGAGGTAAATGTCTAGCAATATGTTCATGATTAAGCAAAAAAGAGGAGAGAAATTTCTGATGCTTACAGCCAACTATAAAACTGCTGTTATCATTTGTTTAGGATATTATTAATAGCTGTCAAGCTGCCATATTCAGAAAACACTGACACCTACAGCATACTAAATAATCTCTATTTGGACTGAATTTGAAACACAACTAACTTTGATAAAGCACAAAAACAATTGCCTACTACAATGTAAAAGAGTAAAAACCACCACAAAATATCTAGCCTAAATGGCTTTTCCATTTCCAATTCCAGCATCTTTAAAACGAATGAACATGTCTGCTTGATCAGTTTTCCAGTCTTCTCTTAGAAGAGGAAATGGAAAAGACTGGTTCATGCATTTAAAAAAAAAAAAAAAAAAAAAAAGCTATGCAAGCTTCTGTCAGTTTCCTTCATTCTAGACCAAAGTAAACTCTAATGCTCTGGTAGGTAACTTACTTGGAAAGACACATCTTATAAATATTCAATACATGAACATAATTAGCAACTATATACATTTCCATGGGTCATTTAGGAGAAGTCTTTTGAAAAAAAATTGTAAACATTTTACAAATATTCTTCAGCTTAATATGAGCAAGAAATGATCACTCAGTATATACATCTTGAGCTTTTAATTCTGACACTGAACTGTTATTTAGGAAACCAGGTAACATTTGTGGTTTTAGTAATCAAAATTGCACCTTAGAACAAAACTGAACAGAGTGAAATTTTAATTAGCTCTTTCTATAGCACCATTTTTAGATAAAATGCAGTATTTCTATTTTAATACTAGCATCATATCATAATGCATTGTGATGTCTCCTATGATGTGAACTCACAACAATGCAAAATAGTCCTTTCTGTCACATAAGATGATTTTTTAAGAACTATGTGATCTGCAACTTAACAGTGAGTGTTATTAGATAGTTAGTTAATAGTTAAGGACCAACCAGGAGAAGATTTATTGTATGAAAATGCTCTTTCTTGTTAGAGACTTCAGCAAAAACCCAGTACATGTCTAAATGTCTTTCATATTATTCGGAGGTACTCAACTGCCACTTTTTACTACCCAAGAATCATTCTTTATGTAACTATCTACATGAGTGGTGATGAAAAGGCAAGGTATCATGATACTAGAAATGTTATATGGGTTGACAAAGGAAATGTGCTAAAGATGTACTCATAGAGAAATGCAGTTTAATATAGTTGAACTGACTTGGAGCTAAATGTTTTGTTCAGTTAAAAAAATAAAATTAAAAAAAAAAAATATATATATATATATATATTCCAGTAAACATGAAATTAAATTGTTCAATCAGATTTTCCTAAAGGGGATTAAAAAAAAATCACAATAAATTAATTTTTTTTCTGTTGGGAAAAAATGATTGCAAATTTCCAACCTGCTCTCAAAATTAAGGAAACATTGTATAAGGTAAAATATTACAAAGCAGTCACAGAAGGTCTGATTCCAAAAACAGGTCAAGATAGGCAGACAATTAGGTCAGCACTGAATTTGCATTGTAGGTATGAGAGCACTGTATGGGTGTTTCTCAAGATTGGGGCCTAAGCATGGATGAACAACTACTGCTGCTTAGATAAAATCTTAAGTACTCATCTTAGGCCTCATACTACTAAGAGCTTCTCCTCTTGTTCAAGTGGGAGTGTCATTAGCAGTTGAAGCAGAAGAAAGCTGAGTTGGTGGTCTGTGTGAAGGTGCATACAGTTCCAATGTGCAGCCAAGTGACGGCTGTGAAATACAGATAGCCACAGATTTCTTATATAATAACTCAATCCTCTGAAATTCTTCCAGACTTTTAATAATGCAAATCATTTAAATCATTGCAATAAAAAAAATTTCAATTTGAATTTCTGCTGAAGACCTAATCCAGAGCAATTTATATAAACAAATCTGCTTTTATGAATAACAAATGAAAATGAACAAAGGCCAAGTCATTTATTACTGCTTATATTTCATAGATTTCATAGACATCAGGGCTGGAAGGGACCTCGGAAGATCATCGAGTCCAGCCCCCCGCCCAAAGGGCAGGAAGTCAGCTGGGGTCATAGGATCCCAGCAAGATAAGCATCCAGTTTCATCTTGAAGGTGTTCAATGAAGGCACTTGAACCACCTCCGGTGGCAGGCTGTTCCAGACCTTGGGGGCTCGGACAGTAAAGAAGTTCTTCCTTATGTCCAGCCTGAAACGATCTTGAAGTAGTTTGTGACCATTCGACCTCGTCATCCCTTGTGGCGCTCTGGTGAACAAACGTTCCCCCAGATGCTGGTGGTCACCCCTGATAAACTTGTAGGTGGCCATCAGATCACCCCTGAGCCTGCGCTTTTTCAGGCTAAAGAGCCCCAGGGCTCTCAGCCTGTCATCGTAGGGTCTGCTTCCCTGACCTCTGATCATGCGCGTGGCTCTTCTCTGGACTCTCTCAAGCTTCTCCACATCCTTTTTGAATTGTGGAGCCCAAAACTGGACACAGTACTCCAGCTGCGTTATATAGAAAACATCTGTTGTTAACTGTTTTCATGAGCTATTATGCAAGTTTTAAAGATAAGATTTGAAATCATATTCACAGTTATCAAAAAAATTGAAGTAGCTCTGCCACTTGAGGTGCCTTTTCCCTTTTTCAGATGTAATGGTTACAAAAGGATCTAGTAGATCCTTTCTCCCCTGTCCTCCAAATACATGTGCCCACATTAGGAACTTCTTTCAAAGGGCAACCTTCTATAGATAAAGCTAGGAAATAAAACAGGTTTGAGAAAAAAAACCAGAATGAGAGTTATGTATCAATATTCTGAACTAACTGAAAGTAACAAGGACTGTATCCTTTTTGCAAATAACAAAGGAATATCTTGTGATACATTTTTGATTTTTCACCTTCAAAAATGGCTAGATTCAGTGCAAGGTTTGCCATAGACTTAACTAGAATCAATTTTTCACCCTAAATGTGTACTTTACCTGCTTTTTCCTGTCATCATTACAAAGTGCTCAAATCTAGGCATTCCAAGATGCCTTCTTGATTTCATAGAAAATTATGGTTGGAAAGGACTTGAGGAGGTCATCTAGTTCACCCCCCTGCTGCAAGTAGGACCATCCCCGCATAGATCATCCCAGCCAAGCCTTTGTCTACCCAGGTCTTAAAAACCTCTGAAGATGGAGATTCCACAACCTCTCTGGTAACCTGTTCCAATGCTTTACTTCCCTCCTAGTAAGAAAGTTTTTCTGTGGAACTGTGAATATTTCTCCCAATTTTTTAATGAGTTTCACATCAACCTTTTGTGTTATGGCTTTATATCCTTGTTCATAAAGGGTAGACACTGCTATATATGTGAAAGGAACTGAGAGGAAGATTCAGGCTGCATACAGACATTCAAGAAGGTTAGATTAAGTTAAAAATGGCCACTCAATCTAAGACAAGTTGGGATACAAGGGTAGCAGGGGGTGGGGATTGTGGATTGGAGGGGGAAAAACAGGCTCTGGGGGTATGGAGGGGTCCATGGGAAATTTGAGGGGGCAAGCAGGATCCTAGGGGGGATTGGGGAATCAGGGGGTAGGCAGGGTCCCCAGGGGGATTGTGGGGGGGGGGAGCTAGCACTGTCCACAGGAGAATTTGGGGCTCTCTTCCCCACCTCCCAGGACCAGAGGCTATTTTTAGCCCCCCAACCCCCAGGCAAACAACCCTCCCTAGTGAACCAACACCTTCTCCACCTTGTCTGCCCCTCCCCACCCTAACTTGCTTGCTCGGCTCTCAGCAAACACCAGTAAAACTGGCACTGCGAAAGACTTGTAGGATGGGGGGTATCCATTTGGGGATGGGAGGGGATGGGCTAGGTGGCTGGTGTTGGGTAGGGTTGCCAACTATGAGTGAAGCTATTCTGGGAGATTCTGAAGGTATTCTGGGAGGAGCCCCCGCCCCACCCATGATGCAGCACAAGCTCCTGGATTGCTTTCAAGAGTTGCCAGGAGATCGACAGTGATTCTGGTAGACTCCTAGCAAATCCGGGAGGGTTGGCAACCATAGTGCTGGGGGGATGGTGGTTAGGAAAAGTGGAGCTCTGGTGTTGGGACTGGTGCCTGAGCTTTCCCAGCCCTGGGGTTGTGCTGGGAACTGTACAGAAGTTCAGGACAGATCAATCTAAAAATAGCCAACCAGATCTAAATTGAGTGTACGTCTGAGGTATGGTTAACTTAGATCAGGTCAGCCATCTTTAGACTGACCTAGCTGTCCTAAACTTCTGTATAGTTTGCACTTAGATCTACCTAACTAGGACAAGGTCTGTACCTGGGCAAACTGAGGTAAATCAGGTGGCCATTTTTAACCGGATCAAACCTCCCCCTAATTTCCCCAATTGTCTGTATGTAGCTCCAGAATAATTATTCTGGATAATAGTTATTCTGGATAATAGTTATCCTACCCATAACACCCCATTCCTGGCTATCATTCTCAAGAACACAGTTAGACTCAGATCAAATTGTCATTTACACAAAAGTGGCTTTGTACTACTTTGGCAGAAAAGGTAGTTCCTCTTTCTTCAAAGCCCATTTAGAGTTCCCAAGCAGGGTAAAGTGGCATTAGTGCAAATGAGAATCAGTCCCAGATGTCTTTATGGGAAAAGCTGTAAGAGAAAAAATGCACAGTGTTTCAAATATAGTAACCTTTCCTCCTTTTATTCATTTTCAAACCTGAAATTTTCCTTAGATATATAAAGGCACATGTAATTAAGAACATTAGGCTTGCCATGGGAATACAAACTATATCTCTGTTCTCAGTTAAGCCTTTGAAATAGAAGTGGTAGACTAGGCCATCAATAAAAAAAAAAAAAAAAAAAAAGCAGCAGCATTTATAGAAGGAAGGAGGAGGCAGGATCTTTCCATTTTTCTTTTTCCCAGCTGGATGTACTAGGCATTAACTTGAACCAAACATTGACCATGAGTGCAAAAAACAGGGCTGGAAGTTGTGCGGGCCGGCTCCCGGTCCCGTCCTCGCCGGGCGCGAGCCAGGCCCGTCTGTGTGCACGCGGGGCGTGGCCGG
>NW_005843083.1:217772-223139 GCF_000455745.1 Alligator sinensis
CGATCGGTGATGGGGAGAGGCTAGAGGCCGTCGGTAAGTGGTGCCCCGGAGTTTGCTAGGCTCCAGGGGTTCGGCAATTGGAGCCTCTATCACCTTCTTAAGAAAGACGCGCTGGGTTCGGAAGGACCCACAGCGCTTAGAGATCTGTCTCTCCCTCCGTCTCTCTCCGTCTTTCTCTCCAACTTGGGCGGAAACCACCCAAGCCTTTTGTACGGCTAGCAAGCCAATAGGTAGCCGCCACGTGCCTAAATTAAGACCGGCCAATAAGGTGGCTCAAATCTCAATACAAATGGCGGGAACTCCTTTGCAGCGTGCATTACTAAATGCAAGAGTAATGCACAATGCAAAGAAGGCTACAGAACAGCGGGAAACACTTTTCTGCACGCGGGTTCTCCATAACAACAGAACACTCTGTCGTGCAAAAGAGCTGCAATTCGGCGGGAACATAATTTAGCGGTGCCGAAGCACACACAATTAAAAAATCCACAACTTTGGGTTGTGACAGAAGTAAGTGCTCTTTTTATTTGATTTAAAGAAGCTGTCAGGTTTTATCTTTGTACTGCAGATATTTCAGCCCATACCATCTCAGTAGCTCTCCTGAAGGTTTGGCATCTTATTATATGCCAAACAAGTGCTAAAGGGTGGGCACTCACATTTGACTATTTTATTCATGATCTTTTCAATGAAAAAGAAAGCATTTTGTGCAGTTGTCCGAAATATGATTTTTGAAGAATTATTTGGATGCAAGCATGACTTAAAATAAGTCACCAGTTTGTTGCGATTCATACTAAAGAAGAAATACTAGTGCCATTTCCTTTAAACAACATTCCCAATGTTCTTCTACTTCATGAAAGAACAATATTGCTTCTCAATAATTCTGCAGCCCTCATATCCTTTGAAAGAGCAAGAATCTGATAGTAGCATTTGTTTAACAACTATTAAACAGACTGCCAAAAGACATGTCTATATTATAATTTGATGATATGAAAGCAATCAGAGTGAGAAGAAAGTAAGATGGTACAGAGCTCATAGCATAAACAACCCACTCTCCCATAAATCTCATGTGGCAAGAATTTGAATAAGATTTGAACTCAGGTCTTCAGATATCACTTTGGATTTACATAACTAATTCAAGTTCTTCAGTTTTTTCTGATATTTGAATTCATTTTGCCTTACACATCTAAAAAGTATTTTTTTGGTTCTTTTTTTCTCCACTATTCAGGGCAATGTTTTCTTCAGCTCCTCAAGTCCAAACACTATATTTAAACTTCCCAAACACAATATATGCCAATTAAATGCATTCCTGACCATTCCTTCTTATTGATTTAAAGACTCTCTGCACTGGCTTTCATTCTACTTGCTCACTGCTACTTTTCTTAATCCTCTTTTTTCCCTTTCTAAATCATTCCAGTTTGTTTTCAAACAGGGTTTTCTAAGTGATACACACACTGAAAGTCACATTCTGGAGCCAATAGTATTTATGCAACTTAAAAATTCAGAAAAGTGAGTCTTCCTCTACCTAATATAAACCAACATCACTGAACTTCCTGATATGCACTTCTGGTCACATCAGATTAGAGACTGAATTTTATTTGCTGTCATTACCAGAAAATACACTAGATTATGATTCCCCAAGTCTTATTTTTTCTTGTTGCAATAAATTTCAATGCAGTTCAAGTAATGCAGAGGGAGGAATCCTGAAGTTCTTTGTTTGCCGCAACTCCCACCTAGAGAGGCACTGTAAATGTGTGCAGTGAGGGTGTGTCGTGTCTGTATCCTCACTGTCGCCCCCAGTACAATCAGGAGGCAGCATCTAGTGGCAGCAGTTCCAGAACAAGCCCACCCAGCCTATTGCACCTTGCGCACCATCACCAAGAGGACTGTTAACCCAGTGACAGCTTCTGCACAGGGTCTTGGCCCCTGGGACCTTTGTCCACCACTTAGATCAAGTGGTGATGGCACCCTACCTCTTCTGCAAGAGGAAATGGAGGAGACGCTATTCCACTTCTTCTATGACTGCCCCTGGCTGTGGATACCCTGTCACCCTCTGCAGTCTCTTTGGTGTTCTGGATATGGATTGCTCTGGGACTGTATAATTTTCTCTGTCCTGTACCAAGCAGTTGAGGGGAACATGATCTGCCTGGACAATTTTCTGCTGGGTCAGGCCAAAACAGTGACCCTGAAAAAGTTCAGGAACTAGCTCACGGGGGTCAACTTTGACAGTGCCCTCCACCTGTTTCCACTCCTGGTCTGGGCACATCTCTCCTTTTAAGTTAGGACCCTTTACCCTGCGATGGAAGAGAGACCAATTTGGGTCGTGCTGGGACCTCGAGAGGGCACTCTGTATGGTGGAAGATGCCTGATTAGTAGTAAAAGTGCGACCATGTGAAAGGCATAGGGTGGAGGGAGAGACTTTTAATGTCTAGTTATGGCAGCAGTTTGATTGACAAATAATTCCCTGTCCAGCACCTCATGCAGCCATATACCTTTACCTTTCATTTTAACATTTTTATTATAAGTGTTTAAAAAGTCTTTCTTTTTTGCTTTCTTTCCTTACTTCATCTTTCATTCTTTTACTTAATCTCAATACTGAAGCCATATAATATATAGCAAGAAATTTTTCTTTTTTCACTTTTCTTTTGGGTTGCTTACTTGGAAGAACTTTGTAAAACCTTTTTCTTTGTCTTCATTCTTCTTTTCTACCATCCCTTCACCCATTAGGCAAGGGCTTTAAAGTATTTTAAACACTACTTCCAAAGGAATGAGAAGGGCAGTACATAAGCAGAGGATATTATAGCATGGTGTAGCAGCTAGTTTAACACAAAGGGATGAATTCCATAGATTGCTAGGTACTTCTCTTCCTTCCCTATAATTCTATCTTTCCCTTTTCAGAAACTAATGGAAATCCATCCATAAACTCTGTTTCTTTGCTATCCCCTGGAATAGCACCACCCACTACAACTGCACTTTTATATTCTGTGTAGTTTGAATTGGAGTGTCTATGGGCATCTTATCCATTTAGCGATCAGCAGATGGTATATGGCAATATCTGTTTCACTGAGTGAGGAACAAGCAATCATAGGTGCTGGGAATGGCAATTATCTACTGCAGAGCAGGAATTATAGTCTGAGACTGCCATATTTTGTCTTACATCTGAGACAGGTAATTCCAGTCTGATCCTACAGAAAGCACCACAAATGAGGAAATAATTTAATGATACATTGCAAAAATTCCTCTTTTGCAAAACATAAATAGAAGGTATGATTAGTTAACAATAAAGGAAAAGATCAACTTTCTGTAAATAATCTTCCTGCAGTTCAGTGAATTACTCAGGATAAAGCCTCTTTTCTTTAAAAAACAATGCATGAGATTATTTCCTTACTTTTCAGTAGCTTTCTCTGCAAAGACCACACTGCTTCCTTCCTACATTACCAACATGATACTCCCAGAATGAACAAGTGTTGGGGTCATTATGCCAAAACAGTGGAAATTACTTCCTTTGTTACAATTTATTGCCAAGTGATAAATTAAAAAAAGGTATGGAGTTAAGTCACCCTTTTAAATGTCCACAATTAGATTTTGTTTCTTAGTAGTAAAATACCTTTTCCCACTGTGTTTCCAAATGCTGTCAGCAACATGTTCGATCATTAACAAAAAAGTTTCACATGTCCGGATATAGCTAGTGTTGAATAACTGGCACTGATGAATGATGATGAAAGTAAACATCAGTTAACCAGCATTCCTGAAAGTGTATTTTAATGTTCTTTAGATAATGGCATATAGCTTCATTTGCCACAAATTCAAAGGCTAAGTCTGCTAGTCCTTCCAATGAATGATGTCTATTCACAATTTAAGTAGGGGATTGTACCAAAACAATCTAGGCATAAATCTTGGGAGGCAGTAGCACTGGATTGAGTACCCTAACTCAGACTTATTTAAGACAAACATTTTTGACACAAATATTCTACAGTGCATTATACTGTCATGTGCTACCCAGGGAATCAATCAGCACAGGACATTCCAGTCTGACAATCAGAGATAAATATGTCGCTACTCAGAAGCCAACTATGGTGGGATAATCTGGACATGAATGCCACACCCAAATCTGGCTCTTTAACAACACAGAAAATTGCACGTTACCAGACTGTTACAGGAATGTGCTTTCTGTCCAGACAAAGGAGCCGGTCTCCTGTGAAATAGCGTTGCATGGAACAGCTACACTTTAAGAAACCAAAAAAGTGTTGTTTTTGTATAACTGTTGAAGTAGAGTTTCCAAGTCCTCACATTTAGTACACTATAGCTTGTAATATTTCTTTACCATTTCTCACTACAATTTATTTTTCAAATAAAATGTTTCAAATACTTGTTTTTTCCAAAGTTAGGAAACCACGACCAGCAGTCACAAAGTGATAACAACAGGATTCATTTATTTGTGTAAAGAGAAAATACATCTTTTTAAGCTTCTAAAAGTTAAAAAAGTTACTTGAAATTATTTTTTGAACTATTAACAGACAACCAATCAAAGCATCTGTGTTCTTGGGCAACCCTGGCACAGGATGCAGTCTGTCTGACTCACAAAGGACTCACCCCCCCCCTCTCTCCCCTCCTCTACCTAAATGAAACTGATTAAGATGCAGTGAGAGACGCACCTAAGACCCTCACCAGATAAGTGTGACGAGTGAAACAACTGCCCTAGGTCTCATTTACATCTGAGATGGAACCAGATGACCATTCATTTACATGAGAGATGGAGAACAGAAAGCCTGAAGCAGAGACTGCAGTGAATTCTGGGACCAGAGAAACAGGAGAGCACTGCATGATGGGGAATCTGTGCTTCAAATGTTAATCAACCCATGTTCACACACACCCAGCTCAGCATTTATCAGACCAGTTCTAATCTGGATTTACTAAGGACTTTTCCCCCCCCAGACATACACACACAACTCTAAGTTTAATAGGCATCTTGGGCCGTACATTCCCCGGTCCCACTATGGGAGGCCTATTTAAACTTGATTGACTAAAACTCAGTTGCCGGGTTAGGGAATGCTGAGGCAAGAGACCGAGTCAGAGGGGGTATGGGCAACATTTGAACAATGGTTAAGGGTTCATCACAGCATCCAGCCTGCTGGAGCCCTAATTACAGGTGTTGTCATATCTTTCCCGAGACGACTGGTGGGAGTCCTCTCCACAAAAGGTTATGAGCACCCCAATAATTGTCTTAAGTCTGTTAAAAGACTATAGTAAGATCTGAAAAAGTCATGCTAAGCTGAGGCTTGTGCACAACAAGTAAAAATCCAAAATCCTGATGCTGCAAGCTATCTATTATTCCTGAAGAAACCATGAGATATCCTATCAGTATATCTGCCA
>NW_005843083.1:223185-227523 GCF_000455745.1 Alligator sinensis
AGAGGAAGAAGAGGAAAAGGAAGGAAAAGAAGTAAAAGCAGGAGGAAAAAAGGAGAAGAAGAAAGAAGAAGAAAACCCCTGTGCTGACCCCATCCCCTGTCGTTCTTGGGACGCTGGAAGAACAGATCATCTCTCTCTTCAGGGATTGTGCTACGGACTGTGCCTGTCAGCTTTGCAGCCTGAGTACCGTGGACTAGGTGAGATCCCAGTGTTCTCTCTCTTCTTTCTAGGCATAAACTTCTGAACCTGAACTGTATCAGTTAAGCTTGAGCTAAGTTTCCCCAAATACTTAGTGAAACCAGGGTAGTATTGTAATTGTTGGCGTTTGTTTTTCTTTTGCATGTCTATTACTACTAGTACTATTATATATTTCATATGCTTAGCAATAAATAACTTTTATAGTCAAACTGGTAGTAATTGGGTATATTTTTCCTTCTCTGCTTCTTTTTCCTCCCGTGCTCTGCAGCAACACTTCTTTTACCTAAGCTAAAGATCCCTGTGAAGCCCAAATTATTGTGGGGTCTGCTCATCAAGAGGCCAAAGATTGGGACGTGCTGAGTTTGAAACACATAAGGGGATCAGCTTGTACAGGCTGATTGACCCAGTTTGACTCAGACGTGCCCTTATGAACTGAATGCTGGCCCATGAGGGTGTCAGCTGGACACCCAGCTGGATTCAGAGGGATTCTGTTTACCTGTGTGCTTGTGTTTGACTGCATTTTATTGTTGCTCTTATGAACTGATTCTTGGCATATGAGGGTGTCAGCCTGTCCATGCTGATCAGCCCAGCCAGGTCAGGCGTGCCACGTTAATTTGTGTGTGTTTGTGTGTATGACTGATTTGGTGACTGGAGGAACCCAGCCCATTGAGACTGAGTCCTGCAAGATAGCTCCACTGGGGGTGAGGGCTTGCAGAAGGGAGAAATACAGCTCCGTATAGTAACACAAGCAGCACACTGACAATCACCAAGACCCTAGAAACTATCCCTAATAAATGAGCACACCCCAAAGTAATGGGCAAATTTGGTAACAATCAGAGCCAACAAACCTGAGAGACCTGATATCTCAGGCCACCAGAATTCAAGTACTATCAATTTTAAGCAGAGTGGAACAAATCTCTGCTAAGGTCAGTGGGCAGAACTCTCTTGAATTCAATCTTGCTGTAGTCACTTAAACCTGCAGAAAATTTGGCTCCATATGTTTGGCTATAGACCTTACCCAGCTTGGTTACAGTCCCATTCACCTCTTGAGCAGAGACATAACCAGGCAGTTTGCCACCAGAGCAGCAGCAACAGCTCCTGTGTGCCAGAGGTGTGCATAGCCAGCAGCAGTGTCAGTTTTTATTTTTCTGTTCCTTCCACCAAGTCAGTGTCTGGGGCTGCTCCCCCAGGCACCCTGCCTTAGTTATACTACTGTTGCTTCTTTTTTTCCTATCAGAAGCCATCCATTAGTTTTCAGCCCTGTAGGTCATTGCAGTGACTTATCCCTCTGCTTACCTCCCAGTAGTCCACCTCTTCAACAGGTAAGCAAAGTCAAAAGGAAAATGCTCCAAATCAGTTGCTGGTCTCAGAATCTTGCCAGGCACAGGCCTTCCTATCCTGTTCTCCTTTCTGTTTTCTTCTGTCTCAAGCCTTCCTGGGTTCCGTCTGTGGCAGGCCAGTGGGGGGTGCTCCTTCATTGAGCCACCCACCTCACTGCACCCGATCACCTTCCAGGCTCTGAGTGCCTCCCTGGGAGCACCTCATGTCTGGCTAATGCCCTTCCTGGAGCACGCCTGCTAGCCTGGGGGTAAAACTGCCACCACCCAGGGATGGGCTTGATTCTGGCTCTGCACCCCCTGGGAAACACAGGCCTAGTAGCTCTTGAGGGTACTTGATTCACTTCAAGAACTTGGAATGCTTCCCTCAGTCGGAAGCACAAGTAGTGATCTCTCTTAGCTGAACCAAGGGGACCCCAAGGCATAATAAGATCCACTCCCAATAAATCTCCTATGCTAGGTACAAAGGAGAACGTTATTGGTTACAAGGGGTAGGGCTGGAATAGGGTACAGGGTAGAGCAATATCAGAGAAATCCCATAGAGCAAATTGGCATGGCTGGGGAGCCTTTGATCACACATCTGAGTTACTGCAAGCTATATATCTAGTTAGATCTCAGGTAGCTTACTCACAAGTGTCATCCAGAGGCAGGTGGAGATTCCCACTGGAGGCAGGCAGTTCCTTGATCATGAGTCTTGAGAGAGAGAGCGAAAGTTTTAGATGGTCCAACTCTTCTCTCTCTCTCTCTCTCTCTTTCTGAGTATTCCTCATGGCTGCTGCTCCCCCCTCCTGGGGAGTCCTTAACTTATATAGCCCTTATGACTTCATTTACCTGGTCCAATGGAGGCCAGCACCTGTTGGCTGTCAGCCAACCAATTTGAAATGCATCACTAGTTTTGGGCAGACTGACAGTCTCTAGCTCCCCAGGGAGCCCAAGCCCCTCACCCAGGTATGTGATGCCAGTCACATAGGCAGAGGGAGCAGGTTTCCCTCCTCCCTCAGGAATGTATCCGGCTCAGGTTTCCTAAAGAGATAGGGTAAGGTGTGTATCCTCTGCTGGGCCCATCCTAACCAAATTGTCACAGAGCAGAGTTTTTGGGGAGAAACAGAGGTGGCCTTCTGCCATGCTGTCTAGGTCCTTCTCTTCATATTGGCAAGAAGTGTTCCCTCTCATTGCTCATCAGAGTAGTGGTATAAGAGGAACCCAAGGTCACTTGCCATTAGAGGTCCCTGGACCTGGCTTCCTAATGGCTATATTGTCTGTCCATAAGGCAAACAACTCTGACTTCCCAGTACCCCTTCCTCCATACCAGTTTAGGCCAGATTCCTAGCCTTTCCTTACTATTCTCTTGTTCTTTAAAAGAGTGCTTCCACCCTGGCCTGCTCATCCCTGGAGCCTCTCTGTATGGAAAAGCCCGTACTGCATTGGTTGAGTCACACTGCCAAATGCCCAGAAGCTTCCATTTACATCTCCCAACAGACCTAGTCTTTATTGAGCCCCTTGTCATGTGATCCATTCATTTCCTTCCCTGAAGGAGGTGAGCTAGCTTGGCGCACACAAAGCCTTATGGCTAGGTCACACTATTAATCCTTGGGAAGGAGGCATGAAGTGACCAAGCAAGAGGTTTTGTTATATTCTTCCTCATGCATAATGGAGGTGCACGTGACTGTGGTGCTCACCAGTGAAAGGACTGGATTTTGTGATTATCAGTACCTTGCCTTCTTGATAGGAGGTGACTGGATTCAGCACCTTACAGTACTAAACTCTGTAGATCATCACTTTAGAAACTAACCTACCTTCCTAGATCCCTAGAACAGGGCCAGGGCACATTGGCACACAGTGGGCATATCCAGACAAGCGCGCATGTGCCTCCTGCATAGTCTCAACCCCCTTTGAGATGCTGCAAGAGGCACATGCAGGAACAATAAAATGTTCCCTGCACTGCAAATTTGCACCCCTACTGACCCTGCCCACTCTCCCAGCCCCCCCGGCAGAGTGACAGCCCCAGCGGCCCCAGCCTGGGCCCTGCTCCACCTTGTTGCCCTGTGCTGCCTTGCGGGGGCTCTGCCAGGAGGCTCCGCAGCCCCCACAACCCCTGCTCTGGTGAGTACAAGCTTTTTTTTTTTTTTTTTTGATGGGATGGGGCATGTGAGCCCTGCGGGGGGGGAGGGGCTGTAGCCCCTGTGGGGGGGTATGGCCCATGAGGGGGGCCATATCCCCTTTTGGTGGGCTGTAACTCCAGTTGGGGGTGGGGTCATGGCCCTTGAGGGGGGCCGTAGCTCCTGTGGGAGGGGCAGAAAAACATTTATTCACATATTCATGAATTGATGAAACATGTATTTAAAATTCACTTTATTATTATGATAGAAGAACTGGTGGTCTTCCAAATTGCTTTAACACTGTAGATATATCAATAAAACATTGTCCAACTGATCGCTGTCTCTCTTTCTATAGTGGTCTTTTGTTTTAATTGTGGAGGAACATGGATTTTGGGGTTTTTTACAGAGTGACTTTGAGGTTTTTTTATCAGGGATTTTTCAGTTTCCCGATAGGGAACACCAGAATTCCTGCTAGGGAGGCCAGTGGCAGGACCCTGCCTGCTCAGAGGCACCTTGGACCCAGCTGGCTGTGGCTGACCTCCTGACCAATTGGGGCCAGGAGGATGTGCTTTGACAGTTCAGAGCAGGCCACCACACCCAGAACATCTGGGCGATAGATGCCCAGATGGCTAGGCATGGGGCACACATGGCAGCAGTGCTGTACAAAGACTGACTCTGCAGCCACAGCCTACTGGCTGGGGGGG
>NW_005843083.1:227533-234494 GCF_000455745.1 Alligator sinensis
GGTCTGGCAGGTGCGCAGCAGATCACAGCCAGGCAGCAGCCCCCACTGCCAGACTGCGGCAGTGGGTAAAGGGTGGAGGGATCTCTTCAAGAGTCCAGCTGCCATGAGGGGTAGTGTCCCCAGGTACCAATTGGTTGGGCCCGAGACGTTCCTGAGAGCCTTGAGCTACTTGACAGGGCAGCTCTTTGTAGTGATGGGGTCAGCACAGGCAGCTTTTTATACTGTTGGGGCAGCACAGGTGCTGGCCCCAGGCTCTAGCTCTGCCTGGCTCCAAATCTGGGAGGAGCCAGGCAGGATTATTTTGACCCAAGTGGCACAATTTGCTCCACAACAAAGTGCATGTCTGAGCACGTGCACTGAGGCAAAAAGCCCCGGCTGAAATGTGCATCGCTTCTATTTGAGGTGCTGCAAGCGCATGTGCCTGCATGTGTGGATGCGCCTAGTGAGTGCAGGTTTTGCGCTTTGGGTAAATGGATAATTTCATTCTGGTACTAAAATGAAGAACCATGTAATTTGCATTTAAAAATAACAAAGATTCATTGGGGTGTTATACATTAAAGAATGTTTGTTGTTTGGTTTTTTTAATATGCAGGAAAAAATCATATTAAAAAGAAGAAAAAATTCATATTAGAATTTCCTCAAGTTCCAAACAACTTGGACCATGTCAGGAGCCAAATCTCAATGGATTAGAGCCACAGGAGCAGCTAATATAACTAAAAGTTTGGAGAGGGCTTAAACAATATAAATTAATCCTCATTATGCAGCAGTTTGAGACAAAGCCAATTATTGCATGGAAAAAAGGACTTATTTCCATGGAAAAATGCGAAATCTAAAGACTCTAAACAAACTTGACTATTGCTTTTTATTTTGAGCATGCTTCAAAGTATATAGATAGAATCTGTACAGGAAACACAGATGAAATCAAAAAATTTTTGAGAGCAAAGGAGGATATTGTGTGTAGTCATTTCTGATGCTGTGGACTAATTTGAAATTAATTAATTTTATACACACAAAAGGGGAATGCAGGTAAGTCAAAGACTACATCTAAGGGAACTGTTTGGTTTTGAAAGCTTGGACTTGAATGATGTAATTTAGAAAAAATGATGTGGATGATATATTTTAATTACCTACATTTGCAAGAAACCAGAGTTTATACTCAGAATTCCCCACTCAGATTTAGAACCATCACAAGGCTGCAACCCACAGTGTGTAATGATTATACATAGGAACCAAGCAATAGGTGCAGATGCATCCTTACTCTCTGCTGTGTAATAAATAACATAGGGAGAATAGCAAATACCAAATAGGGAGAAATTTTGGAAAAAAACCTGTACAATAACTATCCAGAACTTAAATAATTCCTTTTGGGAGGAGTACGGGAACTTAGGATCTTCAATAATCAAGGCTGCATTTTATACCATAGAATAGATAACACTGTCTAGTTATTTGGTTTACAGAAGTGTCTGTGACCCCCTTGTTAAGGCCTGGAAACCTATAGTGTTATATGATGTATAAACAAAAAGACTGTCCTATATCACCTCCAAATGTGGCAGGGACAGGTGTAAAACATCTACATAAAAAGCCATCTGCCACTGTACTGTGGTTTTGAAAAAGAGGGTACATTTTCATTTTCTTCCTTTGAACCTTTAAAAGTGAGCTGGAAACAAATCAAGTGCCCAGAAGCATTTTATTCTAACTTTGGTAGACAGAAAATTTACATGCACATTCCTTCTAACATGAGTTACGAGGGTAAGAATGTGCAGGTTCCTCTTCTGCATAAAGCACATATTTCGTATGGTCAAACTGATTTGCCCTATTTCACATATTTGTCTTTTGGTGTCTAATAAAATAGAACCAATAATTACTAATATAGCATCAAAAATACAGCTAGGCTGGTTATGCAAGTGCAGCTCCATTTGCTTCACTGAAGTTACAACTGTTTATACAAGTAGTGAGTTTGGGCTACTTAAGGTTTATTGTTCATGCACAATATATATTACATTCCCAAAGAGGTTCAGTATTAGAACTTTTGGCACAAGATCCTTCAGTTTAACATATCTGGGAACAGGGATGGACTTCCACAGTTCATTGAGAGGGAACATGCTTCTCCTGTGTGGAAATATTTAGTTATTCTCAATAACTACAGTAATACAGGGAGTATTAAATGCTCTAAAATGAATCATATGGTATGTTATGCTTTTTTTTTTTTTAAGTAACAGCCTGTAGAGGGCAGAATAAGAGATTTGAAAATGCAACACAATTCTTCTTCAGCCACAATCTTTCAGGCACACTACTCTAAACAATACAGCCTAAAAAACGCCAACAGTGGGTTCATGTTTCTAGGCAAGGTAGACATAAACCTTAATGTAGACTAACTAAATACTCATCCTCTTATAAAAAAGGAATCTCATAGAAATTATACAATCTTTCTTTAAAAAGATAAAAGGAGAAAGTTTCTCCTTTTATCACATGGAGAAAGTTTTTCTTATCACACTTCTGATGACTTGGTGAATTCTGCTCTTGTGTTTAATCAAATTATTCAAACTACCACAGATAAAACTCGTGTGAATGAACTAGGTTAGGTGGCATCCTCGCTGTTCTGATTATAACGCTCAATGCTGGTGCTCTTCTTCAGTCCTGCACCACTCTGGGGGGCATCTGGCTAGAAAGTTAGTTGTCCAAAGAAACTATGCAAACCTTCTTGGTCATGGTCATTACATGGTACCCATTTGTTCTACATCTAGGGAGATATTCATACATGAGTCCTCAGTTTAGCAGAGCCAGAAATTCACAACTATGCAAGAATTCTTTTGTTGTAAAACAACACCCCCCATCCCCCCCCCCCCCCCCCCCCATTTTCCAACTTTAATTGTATGTCCACCAGACTGCCTATACTTTGTCTTCAATTCACTTGGCTCTTGATCCATGTGAAACATGACTTCATGTATTGGGGATTTGTATAAATGAATTCTTTCCTTATGTCAAAACAATTAAGAAATCCAGAAGTTCATGACTGAAAAATGTTTCATGTCTTTTACCTATGAAAGCTCATGTCTCTGAACCAGTTAGTTTGTAAGGTGCCACCCTGCCCTACACCTCCTGCTTGACTTCAGACTAACATGGATAATTATCTGTCAGTGTGATTTTACTAACTGTCCACATCTTCACATCCTGATGTCTTACTATATTCTGCTAGAGACAGGGAGGAGACATCTCAGCAGGTCTGTCCATTTATAAATAGGTTGATGTGTGTAAAGGCCATCACCCCCAAATAGATTTTACCTGCGAATAAAATGTAGATGCAGGTAAACTGCATGGCCCAGTTCTTTCCAAACTTAGAACAAATAGATCAGAAGTTAGTTGTGAGCCTTCAAAAATACAGAGCATGAAAAAACTCAGAGAAGGGACTCAGAGACAAAGAAAAACTGGACAGAAGAGAGAGGAAGAGAGGCAAATGCTTTAACAGGAGGGTCTTATCAACTTCTGGGACCCAGTAATGTAACTTGGAAGGTGACTGGGGTACCAACTTAGTGGGGGGAACCAGAATGGTGACCCTCTTGGGGACTCCACAGCATCAGACCCATGCCAATTTTGCTGTAGCATTGTTATTGCTCCTACACTGCACTGCTGCTGTAGGAGCAACAACTAATGGTGTGCACACAAGTGTAGGCAGCCTGTCAGGGAGGTGCTCCAACTCATGGGGCTTTACACAAAATGCCATGAGGTAGAGAGCCAATGAACCATTTGCCTGTTGGGGCAGGGGGGTGGGTGGGTGGAGGAAGGTAGGCTTGAAGCCTATTTTCACTGGCCCTGGCAAGGCACTCCAGAAGCTTCCCAAGAGGCTGCCAGACTGCCCCTCTCCCTAGGCCTGTCTCCTTGCCAGCTGACAACAGTAAGCAGTGGTTGGGGGTGGGGGGAAGGAGCACCCCTGCACCATATGCCCCCCCCCAGCTACCCCTGCTGGGATGTTGGGGGGAGCCAGATTGAAGCCCTGAGTGGGGGTGGGCTCTGTTCCCCACCATTATCCCCTACATGAGTATCTTGACAGCAGCAGAGACTGCCATGTTTGGAGCTGGAAGGGGGGTGAGGGACAGAGCCCCCCCTGCCTGCAAGCCCAAACCGGCTCCCCCCAACACTCCAGCAGGGGTCGGTGGGCCAGCCCCACAAGGTGGGTGGGCTCCATTTCCCTGCCCCTGCCCCAGTTCTGAGCATGGCAGCTGTTGTCAAGAACCTCAGTGGGAGGAAGGAACGAAGCCCCCACGTTGTACAGGCCTGGCCAGACTACCCTTGCTGGAGTCTTGTGGGGAGCTGGGCCAGACCTGCAAAGTGGAGGGGCTCCATTTCCCACCTGCCCTGCCCCAGCTCCAGACACGATGGCTTCTGCCTCTGCCAAGATGCTAACACAGGGGTGGGAGAAGGGAACTCCCACACTGCATGGGTCCAGCCTAGCTCCCCCAACACCTCAGCAGGCGTAGCTGGGAGGGGCACAGGTGGCAGCGGGGCTTCCTTCCCCCATCCCCTACCCCTCACATGAGTGTCTTGACAGTGGCAGAGGCTGCTGTGCCCAGAGCTGGGGGGGGGGGGGGCAAAACCAGGCCCCCCACCATACAGCCCCAGCCCCACTACCCTTGCTGGGTTCTTGCGGGGATTTACGCTGGGCCCATGAGGCAGGAGGGCTCTGTTCCCCCCAGACCCCAGACCCCAGATCCAGGTGCAGCAACCTCTGCTGCTGTCAAAAAGCTCATGCAGGGGGCAGTGTGGGGGAAGGGAGCCCCCACCACCTCATGGGTCTGGCCCAGCTCCCCACCAGACCGCAGCAAGGGTAGCTGGGGAGGCATGTGTGGCACTGGGGGCACCCTTCCTCCATCCCCCACTGCGCAGGGAGAAGACACTGTCTCTTCTCTGTGCCAGCCATGGGAATGGGGCTGGACTGTTGATCATTGGCACAAGCATTAGCTCAGATAGGTAAAATTGCCTACCTCTAGTCCTTAATACCACCTCTCTTTTCCCTTCCTACCCTACCCTCACCCCCTGCCACTTTTCAGCAGAGTTTGCCCAGGGCTCAGGCTTTGCTCATTACACCTCTGGTGGGATCACTTGAGAAAGAAAGAGGTTGGCTGCCAAAGACTGAGAGAAACTTCATAATTTAGAGGAGAAGCCATGTTCCAGAGGGGGATCCAGGCTTCCATGGAACATGCTGACCACAGAACGCTCAAGAGTAATGAGGAACCTGAGACAAGAAAATCAGTACAACTGTTTTATTGCTCTCTAGATCTCAATTTTTGTGCTGTCTAAAGTAAAGACTAATCAGGGAGTTTTCTGGAAAGTTTGTATGCCTGCTTCAAGGTAATTTAGAACACCCATGAGGTGATATTTGACAAAGAGTGTGCATAAGCAAGTGGGGTAGCCATGAGGGTCAGTGCTGGTCTGGGAGCTTAATCCAGCTGGACTGGGAGGTTCCTGACTGCAAAGGGTAAAAAGCAGACAGCCTGTACCCAGGAAGTGTCAGAGAGGCCAAGAAAGGAGATGGCACTGGAATTTACTCAGACTCAGGGAGTTTAGGGCATTTATACACATGTCCCGGGAAGGCGGTGGAGTGCTTTAATTAGAGTGGCTCTGAGAGCTGCTTTAATTAAAGCGCCTGGAGCATCACATGTATCAGCATCCTTGTGCTGAAAAGTGGCAGTGGGGGCATTTTAACTAAAGCTTGTTGAACAAACTTTAGTTAAAGCACCCCTGCTGCCATTTTTCAGCATGTTACATGTGACACTGATACATGTGATGCTGGAGTCTGCTGGAGCACGGTAATTATAACAGTCCAGCAGACTTGATTAATTGGGTCTGCTCTGACATGTTCTAATTATAGCACATTGGAGCACCCTCGATGCACAGGTATAGGTACTCTTAGAGACTCAGGAAGCTTACAAACCCAAACACAGCCACCTGGTGAGTGTTCAGCCTGGAGGGGTTTTGCTTCTACAGTTCTGCCTGATGATCTCCACTCTCTCTTTAGTGTAAAGACATTATCTATCTGGCTAAAATATTAAGTCCCTGAATGAATGCTAGCTTAAATCAACATGAAGTCTGACATGTAGAGGCATGATATGAGCCTTAGATACCATTTATACTATATTCTAATGCTGTTATTCCAATTCTGTGGGAAGCATATGTGGTTCTATCAGTCTTGACTTAACTAAACCCTGCTTCTAAGCTTTGAATTTTGCTCTGCTATGCTTTAACACTTATTGAAAATATCTTCCTAAAATATTTAATCATATACTGAGTGAAAAATGCCTTACAGAACTTTTCCCTCTTCTATGCTTCCTGCACATCTGAACATACTGTATGCACTTGAACATCTCAAGCCGTGCCTGCAGGGGCTTTCATCACACAGAGCTGCTGGATTGCAGGTAATCTTCTAAACTATGAACCACGCAACTACGTCCAAGTGGCAGTTTAGTCAGTCTAATTAGCACTGTTCAGTGACAGTGCCAATTAGCCTTCCCCATGCTAATTAGCTCACCCATGGTGCTGCCATGCAGATAATGACACTGCTTCTGGTTCAAGACACAGCCTATGCTGAAGTATGACATGTTTGAGAGTACTATTACTGCGGGGTCCAGTGGGGTTATTGTGTAGACTTGGCTTCACTTTTCTTATAAAAGACAAAACACTATGCAGTTAACAATATTACTCTTGCTCTCTCCCAGTCCTACTTCTCAGCATATAGCTTGCAGGGTTCTTCCTTTGAGGTTATTATGAAATTGCCAATTGTGCTACTTCAGGTAAAAGGTTCTTTAATTATGTCACCTTAACCTCTTTTTTTGGGTGGCTAAAAGGTTGTTATATGCTTCTAGATTTTAAAAGCATATTAGTTGTTAGACTGTTAAAGATTAATCGATTCATAGATGTTAGGGTCGGAAGGGACCTCAATAGATCATCGAGTCCGACCCCCTGCACA
>NW_005843083.1:237710-255998 GCF_000455745.1 Alligator sinensis
GAGAGCTGCCTCAGGAGCCCCAAATCTAGTTCTTCCCCTCGGTGTGGGGGTCTGTAGCAGACCCCTACCACCAAATCCCTTTCTCCTTGACCTCCATGTAACCTAACCCACAATCCTTCTACTTTCTCCTCCTCCGATTCTGTTTTGATAAGGGTTGATGTATATCGCTCATTGACATAGAGCACAACCCCTCCCTCTCTTCCCCACTCTATCCTTTCTGTACAGCTTATAACCCTCAATGTGTCCCGTCCAGTCATGGGAAGAATCCCACCAGGTTTCTGTTAGCCCTACTAAGTCGTAGGTGTTTTCTGCAAGCAGGAGTACTAGTTCATCCTGCTTGCTCCCCATGCTCCTAGCATTAGTGTATAGGCACTTGAGCCCTGTGACTGGCGCCTTTGTTGCCCCCCGGCTCTGATGCCCAAAGGGCCCCTTATTGCTTATGTCATTACAGTTTAAAATATAATTTGCTAGTTATCAGTCCATAATATGGAGAAATTACTATAGAATATTTCATAAAATTGGAAATTTCATAAAATTGGAAGGGTATGTTGCAAAAACAGCTGTGAAGTAAGTACTTTTCCATATCTTTTTTCCAGATACTGTATATTAAAAGACCATTAACAATGGTATTTCACAGGGGGGGCTGTGTGCCTCTTGCTTCTCTTCAGTTTTTTTTGTTCTTTTACATAAATCTTATTTTATTTTTACCCTGGACTGTTTCTGTTGTTGAACTAGAAACTTGGTTCTATTGAACTCTGTTCCCAGGCTTCTGAATTACACAGATTTACACCTGGTACCATCAATTCCATGGAGATTCATTTGCTGTATATGTTACCACCAGCTACAGAGCTGATAATATCCAGACACCTACTTTTCACTTCTTTAGATGAAAGGGCAACTCCATACAGTTAAATTTGACTTTTCTGCATTCTGAAAAGTATATTTGCATTACATGTAAATATAAGCCAGATGCAACGAGAAAGATGAGGGACTGACATTGTATCCAGAATAAAGATTACAGTACGATCTGCCTTTAAATTTCTATCTACTTTTCTGCTTTCTGCTTCTGGAGTTGTTCCTGCAGCAGCTGTAATCCATTGCCCTCACTACTGCCATATAAATGTACAACATATAGAGGACACTTTCATAGTACTCAGGAAGGGCTAATGCAATTCAGCGTGCTCTACTCCATTCCCAGTCAAAGCAGCACTCAGGATTTGTCTATATTGCAACAACTGCGGTTCATCTAGATTGACCAAATAGGTACCAGAAGCCGGATAGCCACAGAAATATGGAGCTCATCATGGACTGCAAAATGCAGCCAAGAAACAGGGTGAATACTTGCTTAGCTCTGTGCTACCATGGCTGCACCTCATGACTAGGACTAAGTCATTTAAGAGCAGTAGAGCAAACTGAGTTCAATGAGACTGAAGAATGGACTAGATGCTGTTCTGAATAGGGTTATTTTCCTGAATCAGAGCTTGTATAGAAGGATGGGAAAGATCTGTTACATTCGATGCTGTACAAAGTAATTGAAAGCAAGTCTAATGCATTACTGAAGCTGACTAGAGCTACCATTACTTATTTCCCAAATATAGTCGGAAAAACTCATTTGTTTTCATCTTTTGCATTTAAGGCATTCTTTTAACATGCATAATTTACTGCTCCTTCCTTCTCCATCAAACCTGGCAAATATCTCCAAAATATGCATCCAATTAAATGGAGCAGAAAACCAACATGATGCAATTCCAATGAGAGTTGTTTACACTTGTCAATTATTAATTAAGAGGATATACATTATACTGTGTATATCTAAGGACTCAGTGTGTTGAATCATGACAATGTAGCACATAGGCTTTGATAAGTAGAATTCCACCACCTACTGGGTAACTTTGTGTGATAGCAAACTCCCTGGTGGAAAGTTTGGATGCCATCCATCATAAGTGTTCTACATGATCAAAAGTTTAACAGTACACTAGTAGTACTTTCTAACAAGACATTCAATGATGTCAATGATCTATATTGGAAGAAGTACCTGTTATGCACTAACAATACAAATTATAAGGACTTCAACTGTACACATTTTGGTAATAGTGTCATTCCCTCTCTGCTAATCTATCCTAGCTATTTATTTGGAAGCTGATCACTATTACTTTGAAGAAATTAACTTCTCTTTTAGGGTACATTTCAGATTATTTATTTGCACCTTTCCAATTATGAAGTGCTTATTGAAGTACTTATTTTGGAAATCTATTTCTAGGGCATTCATTCTCTAGTGCTTTTAATAGATTTTCTATTTTTTTTACCTCTTAAATTAAAAACGTTTCTACCATTTATCTTCTTCCCTAGATTATAAAAGTCTTAAGGGATCCCTTTAGGTTGTTAGCTTCCCATTGTAGGGGACATGTATCTTGCTTTAGAAATTCTATACAAGTTTAGCTTGCCATACATTTTGTCATTCATAATGATAACAGTGTTCTAAACATAGGATTATATCATGCAGAACAAGAACCTCATCAGTTATCATTTGTATTAGTTTTCAGACAATTGATTGTAGTACTGAAGGGCAAAGATTCTCTGGAAGTGAATGGATAAATTTACTGCTCTCAATGGGATGGGTTATAATAATTTTAGTTCAGGTTGATTATCATACTAACATGGAATAAACTTAGTGGTTCGAAAGTGCAAAATTAAAAAAGGAAAAAAATACATATGTCTTCTTTCATTTGACCTAGTACAATGTACCAGTTTTGAACTCAAAATATACCTATAAATACAACTTGTAGATACATGGATACAGCACAGAAGATTTGGTTTGATGTACAGATAATGTTCCAGACACAAATAAGCCACTGTTTTGTTTATAGATATAATTCAAATTTGAACCTAGAATAATTGTGAACAACATCTAGCAGAATTTGGCTTGTGCTGTCTTCTATCATCAAATAGTTTTCCTTAGCCCACATCAGATCCAGAACCTGACGTCTATTGCATGCTGTTAACCACAAACACCACAGGTACCAAGTGGCCTGTGCAAAACTGTCTGCCAGAATAAGCCAGTCAAACGCATTTCTTTAATATTAATCAGGGCTTGTGGACAGAGATGATATCTTTTATTAGACCAACAAGATTTTGCCAAAACATTTTTTCAAAAATCTTGTTGGTCTAATAAAAGATATCACCTCTGTCCACAAGCCCCGATTGCTTTTTCCTCTAGACCAATATGGCTACAACCTGGGTACCTTTCTTTAATATAAACCTTCTACATGAAATAAATAATTTTAGTAAAATAACATATATGCTGGAGTCATCATCAGCCTATGCCGAAGACTTCAGAGCATCTCTAAAGAGGTCAACCCAAGAGGATGTTTACAATTTAAGAGTTGTTTAGCACTTACAGTATAATTTGTGCCATATGTTCTCGGATTTACAGTTCTCCAAGCAAATCATTTTCTGTTAGGCTCCGAGTACAGCAATATCCCTTATTGCAGTAGCATTTCATTTTCTGAAATAGGTATGCCCTTTTATCAAACATGTGATTTTCTTTCTATTGCAGTTCTTCATTGGCTAACAGACTCCTTGAATTAACTATCTAGTCTACGGCAAAAAATAATGATGTGATACCCTAAGTTCCATTCAGGGCCTGATTTAGTGCAATTCAATCTGTGTGAGATGCACACAAACTTAGCATACACAAAGCTTCTGGTATTGATTTCTAGAGGAAAATTTTTGGAGACTGCTGCTAATTGGTGGGAGCCTGTAAGGCTCCAAAATTAATCTTTATGAAAACAACAAGGCATTTTGTTATAAAGTCATACTGAGACTGCAGCTGCAAACAATTAAATAATGAATCCTAGCCATTAAGGGCCAGATCCTGTTTTATCTATTACATGTGCAGAGGGCACTTAGGTATCAAAGGGTATACTTACACCTCCTCCCAGGTAAGTTTAGGCATGCTACCAGGAAATAAACCTCACCCACTCGTGTATACTCTCTCTGTTTCTGGGCCAGCAAATTTGGTGAATAAATGGCTCTGTGTGGCCCAGAATGCACAAGCGGACACTGTGCTCAGATTCCCTAACTCAGGAGATCTGAGTACAGTCAGATCTGCATGCTTGGGGCTGCTCTGAGCCACCTATTCTGCAAATTTGAGGATCCAGGTATGTGTAGAGCAGGTATGAGTGGGTGGGGTTTATTTCCTGGTGTCATGCCCAGTCTCACTGAGGAGGTGTAGATATACCTTCGGTGCCTAGGCATGATTCTGTTGTACCCTGCTCAGGTCTCTGAAAAGCTGTTAATGCATCAGCTTGTGTTTCTTTATGTTGGTCCCATTCCTGTTAAAGGACTGACTTTAAACACTAGACTGTAAAGGGTTAGAGAGAGAAAGAGAAGGTCACAATGGATTAATGAACACAGGATTTTAAGAGACCTAAAAATATGCTATTGATCACTTTACTGAAGCATAATAGGATCTCAAATTCCACTCCTGACATTATCATTCTTGTATTCCAGCTTCTGGTTCCCTGCATGTATTCAGAATAGGGCTTCATATACTACTGACGAAAATAAAAAGTTTTGTAAACTCTTTAAAAAAACTGTAGGATCATACAGTTGGCATGGTGTGGAAGCTGGATTCTCTTCTGGTCCACAAACCAATCAAATGGTTAATAAAGTTCCAGTGACAAAAAGTCTTTATTACTAATGGTAGTGTGACCAAAGAAGAATTTAGCTTGAATTCCAACTCCCAAGAGTAAATTGCAGGGCCAGCAGCTAGAAACAATACATCTTGTTTAATTTATACTGAGCAAATTAGACCTATCAATAAGTATCACTTAAACATGGAACCCCTTGGTGTAATTTTTCTAAAATTGCTTTTCAGACTGCAACTATGCCAACCTTTATTAAGCATAGAGAAAGCTGACTATATAGATTAGATCAACCTAAGGCATTTACATGTGACTAGTTGCACCTTAACCTCATCTGTTTGTAATAATTACAAGTAGCAGCTAACTTTAATATCAAGTGACGTCCAACCTAATAGCCCACCAAGCTGGTATAGTTGAAGCACAGCAGTTTCTATAGCCAGTAGCACATATGAAAGAGAAGGCTAGTATCATGCCAAGGTACATGAACGCTGTGTGCCCCTGGAGGCTGGGGAGGGGGGACACACACAGCCACTGCCCCCAGGTGGGGGTGGCAGGGGTGGATGGGCAACTGGTGCCTCTTGAGTCAGCGACGGGGGGGGGGGGGGGGGGCCCCCCCCCAGCCACTGCCCACAGGTGGTGGTGGCAGTGTTGGTAGTGGGGGTGTGGTGGTGGTGAGCGGAGAGCTCCCACAGGCAGCCACGGAGGTGTTGGCAGCAGGGGCGGGCCGAGTGGGGAGGGGGTGGCAAGTGCAAACCGGCAGTTTGCAACCACCCGCAGACACTGCTGGCAGTGTCAGAGGTGGCCAGCAGCAATCAGGGACCGCCTGCAGATGCCAGCGGTGTTGGGGGAAGGGGGGGAAGTGGCAAGTGGTAACTGCCACAGGTGCACTGCCAATCTCAGGGGGTGCATATGCACCCGCATGCACCCTCTACGTGTTGCCACTGCCCAGTTCTATTTGACTCTCCAACCTGATGGCCTAGTACCTATCATAGTGGGTTCAACCTTAGGCAGCTTTCAACATGAATCCAAAGAAGGACTCACACTCCTGGCAAGGCAAGTCCTCTGACATCTTACCCAACCCCAACACACAATCTATGAAACAAATGTACCCAGAATTCTTCATCAGTACAGGAAGGGGTGTGCTCCTGTTTAAAGATATGTACCCAAAGGAGGGAAAAGTCACTCCATAACTTTTCTTTCTGCTGAACTTCCTTTACCCAGTTAGTTGCAAGTCAAAATCCATATGTCATCTTTTCCAGTCCAATGAACCAAACTGTGACCAAGTTGAACTAAATTGTGAAATCCTTGCTCTGTTCAGACTGGCAAGTGTCTGTTCATGGCAACATTCCCATTAATGCCAATGAGATGATTCAGGCTAGAAAAGGTTCTATCATCTGGGGCTATCATGTGTTTCTGGGAATATTGTACATTTATCTCTTCCCCTCTCACACCTAAATTGTAGATACCTTGTGACACTTTATTTACATAGAAAATGGAGGTAAGAGCCTTCTGTATCATTAACCTTCTTAAATTGCCTGCATGAAAGCAATACTTCATGTCTAATTCATCCCAATCAGGCTGACAGCATCAGTGCTATGGTGCTGAGATTAATTTGTTGGTATTGCTATCTAAAGGTCTGCCTTTAGATTAGTCTTCCATGAAACAGAGCACTGGCAACTAAATCATCTTTCTATACGTACCATAATCACAAAGCCCTGGCTGGAATGATTTAGTTGGGGATGGTCTTGCTTTGAGCAAGGGGGTGGACTAGATGACTTCCTGAGGTCCCTTCCAACCCTATGATTCTATGATTCTAAGTGCAGCCAGAAAGTTATTGCTCTTCTACAGTAATCAAGGCATTAGCAGTCTGAGTAGGCACGCTTCATTGTCCTGCGTTGATAGTGGGGCATGCCGCTAGCACTCATGCCAGTTGATAATAGAGACAAAAACTTTCATCTGTGCTACCTGAACCTAGTCCTTTGTAATATATTGAATGTATATACGATTTTCTAGTTTCCAGTTTTATAATGTTAAGTGGTTCTCACTATATTTAATGCTCACTCCACCACCCTAGATACTGTTTATTCCTAATCCTCCTAAAATAGGCCAGTTCTTTGCATTGTTCTTGCTGCGGAAAGCAGCTGAAGAAACTTTTGATTGACATTCTCCAGAATGCCTACTGAGAGCTTTGTTATACAAGAAGGAACTTATTTTATGCTGATGCTTTCATTAGCAGTGTTGGTGAGTTAATTAAAACAAGATCATGTATTGACTGATTTGTGCCAACATACAAATATTTTTTTTTAGAATGAAAAGAAACAAAATCTTACCTTGAGGCCTTTTATTTATGGCCCAGTAATAAATGTGGGAAGAGCTGCTGAAAATACGATTCTATGGAAAATTATCTCCAGATATGTACTGTAGTTTATTTCTTTTGTATTTTCTTTTGCGACAACAATAGCATTACTCATCTCATGTGAATTTGGTATCCACGACACAATCCAACCTGAAAAAGAACCTAAAAGAAGTTTGTGTGGCTTCATTTACATTTATTTTGTTTATAGAAGGCTGAGCACTGAATTTAAAGTCTATGGAAATATGAAATTGGATAGTTACAGCTGAAATACTGGAAGACTCTGAGGAATTATTTTCCCATAGACCCCCACCACTGGAAGAAAACAGATCTGAATGGTGCTGAAACAACTGGGCTATGTTTTCACTAGGAAATAAAACAATGTGAGCTATTGGATAGCAGAAAGCTTGCTTGTGAGAGTTTGCAAGATTTCTGAGATAAGATGTTCTGTACCAAGGGACTGTACACTGTCCAGCCTCAGATCGGGGGTTGTGTGAGGGCCCATGGTAAGTCAGCTGAGGAGGGCCTGGCTGAGCCAAGCCCCACATCCCTTCTCACTCTGCAAGGGCCAGTGAGCCACAGGCAGCCAGCCTCCCCCACTCTGTTCCCAGGCTGGGACAGGCCTGGCTCCTGGCAGCACTTGCTGCCAGAGCTCTAGAGCCACTCCCCTACCCCTTCTCCTCCTGCAGGCCAGCCTGTTTCCTGTGCTGCTGCCAAGCAGTACTCCAGCTGCGGCCTGACCAATGGTGCATAGAGAGGAAGTATCACCTCTCTAGACCTGTTTGTGATGCACCTACTTATGCAAGAAAGGGTGCGGTTAGCTTTACTTATTACCTCATCACACTGGTGACTCATTTTCATTTTGGAGTCAACTATGACGCCAAGATCCCTTTCCACAGTGGTGCTACTTAGAATGGTACCTCCCAGCCTATAGGAATGTTGATGATTCTTCCTCCCCAGGTGCAACACTTATCCTTGTTAAACTACATCTTATTCTATTTGGTCCATTTCCCCAGCCTGTCCAAATCAGCCTGGATTCACTCCCTGCTGTCTAGTTTGTGTACCTCCCCACATAGTTTGGTGTTGTCAGCAAACTTGGGCAGGGTGCTTTCTACTCCCTTGTCCAAGTCACTAATGAAGATATTGAATAGTACTGGTCCCAGGACAGAGCCTCGGGGGACTCTGCTGCCTACATTTCTCCAGGTAGAAACTGATCCGCCCACCACCACTCTCTGGGTGCATCCCATAAGCCAATTTTCTACCCACCGGACTGTGTAATAATCTACATTGCAACTGTTTAGTTTATTTATAAGAATTGGGTGCGACACTGTGTCAAAGGCCTTTTTAAAATCTAAGCAAATAACATCTAACTCTATTCCTTCATCCAAGCATTTTGTGACCCAGTTCTAAAATGAAACCAGGTTAGTCAGGCAGGATCTGCCTGCTATGAACCCATGCTGATTGGCCCTTAGCATCATTTTACCCGCTGGTCCCCCACAAATGTAATCCTTAACAATTTTATCAAAGGTCTTGCCAAGGATAGAGGTGAAACTAACTGGCCTATAGTTACTCCTCCTTCCTCCTCTTCTTGAAAATAGGGACCACATTGGCCCTTTTCCAATTCTCTGGGACCTGTCCTGATTGCCACAAGTGCTCAAACAGTTGTGCCAGTGGCTCCACTATGACTCCAGCTAATTCCCCTAGTACCCTAGGATGAAGATCATCAGGACCTGTTGACTTAAATACATTCAACTCCTCCAGGTGCCCTTGTACTAGGTCAGCATGAACAGTTGGTGGGTTGGTATCTATACTGGGCTTACCTAAGGTCCCAATGGGATGTCTATTTGTATTCGTGTCCAGGAACACGGATACAAAGAAATCATTTAGATGCTCCACTTTGGCCATCCGATCTATTACCAGTTGCCCTAGTTTACCCTGAAGGGGCCCTAAGTTACCCTGCACCTTCTTTTTGCTTCCTATGTACTTAAAGAATGACTTTTTTGTTATCCTTAACTTTTGCTGCCAGCCTTATCTTCATTTCCGCTTTGGCTCTCCTTGCTGTTTCCCTGCAAGCTGGAGCCAAGCAGGTATACTCCTCCTTGTTGGCAGCTCCCTGCTTCCACAGCCTGTAGGCCTCTTTTTTTCCCCTCTGGGCTCTCCTGGATTTCCCTGCTCAACCAAGAGGGTTTCTTTGCTTTTTTGCCCCCTTTTATGTGTAGTGGGATGGTCCGTTTCTGTGTCTGCAGGATTAGTCCCTTGAGAAATGCCCACCCTTCCTGGACTCCCATCTCTCCAAGGCTTTTACCAGCCAGTCCCTACCTAACTAATCTCCTGAGCTTGTTGAAGCTGGCCTTCCTGATGTCTAGCACTTCCATCCTACTAGTTATCTTCTCCAACTTTCTCTAAACAGTGAGCCCTATCAATAGGTTACCTTGCACCTGCAGATTATCCAGTAAGCTGTCCCCTGTAGCCAGTACCAAGTCTAGTAAGGCATTTCCCCTAGTGGGAACATGTATCTCCTGCAATAGATGAAGGTCCTGTAAGGAGGTTAGAAATTTTCATGAATGGACAGACCTGGCTGCTTGTTTCTCCCAGCAGACGTCTGGGAAGTTAAAGTCACCTATGATGACCAGGTCCTTTGAGTGCACTGCCTCTGAGAGCTGTCTTGAGAACTCTAGGTCTAACTTGTCCCCCTGGTGTGGGGGTCTGTAGCAGACCCCCACTACCAAGTCCCTTTCACCCCGACCCCCATGTAACCTGACCCATAGTACCTCAATTTGCCCTTCTTCCTGGCCCAAATTAACTACAGAAGATGTATATTACTCCTCAACATAGAGAGCAATGCCCCCCCCCTTCTCCCCCATTCTGTCCTATCTGTACAGCCTGTAGCCTTCAATGTCCACTGCCCAGTCATGGGTAGGATCCCACCAAGTTTCTGTTAGCCCAACCAAATTCTTTATTTGCAAGCAGGAGTGCAAGTTCCTGTCTACACAACCCAGCACAGGGGCATGGTGCAGACCTGGCAGCGGTGTGGCGATGTGGTGTCAAGAAGCAGTGCCAGGGTGCAGGCAGGCTGCTGTGGCTGACCAGAGGCTGGCTGGAGGTGGCCCAAGGCCCAAGCATCCTTACAAGCTTTTAAGAACCAGGGGCTGGGGTAGGCAAACCTCAGGCCCTGGGGCTGGGCTGCAGGTGGCCCCCTGGTAGTGGGGCTCACTGGGACCAAATTTGCTCCTGGTCAACATCTACATGTGCATTACTGTGCAGTAACTACTCATGAGTAAATGTATACTTGTACTTACAGGTAGCAAATTTACTTGCAATTAGAGCAAATTACTGCGCAATAAGAGTCTGCACGTGTTGCTGGTGATGCTTACTGCACAGTAATTTGCATTACTCTTGAGTAAAGCATCTTGCGTAGACATGCCCACTAAAATGAAGAAATATTCTCAGGTGCAGATATAAAAGCTGAAATGCTTCAAATACTTGCAGACATATAGCCAAGTTCTCTTGAGTCACACTAGCACAGCTCTATTGGAAGCCAAAGGCTTGCAGCAGTGTAACTCAGAAGAATAAGTACACACACTAGTTATATCATGTAGGTAAAGTAATGGTACAAAACTTACCATCTAGTGAGTGGCCACAGCCTACATCCAGCACTTCCACTCCCCGGCCAGTACTTGCAGTTGGGGCACCGGAGCTCCTGCCTGTCCCCCTGCCCATCACCTAAGTAGGGAGCACGGCTGACCAAGGGGTGCACCAGTGCTCTCAGGGGATGCATATGCACCCCTGTGCACCCCTTATGGGTCACCACTATCAAAAATACATCTCTCTCAAAGGACATTGGATTTTGCATTTGTAAATATCAATTAGCAAATGTATAGGCCAGAAACTTTACCTTTGATTTACAAAAACAGAATAATTTGATGCCCTGGTCAAAGTACAGTATAGAAGCATAACATTCAAAACTGTAATCCAGTATAATTTTACTGTAGTCTAATTTTAACTGCCTACTGCAAATGTGCATATACCTTTTAAATGTGTCTCATTTAAAAATAGATCAAGAACACTAACCTAGTTTTAAACATAATCCAGCTGGCATCTAACATCTTTGAAGTAAGATCCTTAACGATATTACTGAAATCAACGCGTCTCTCTAACTGTTAATTATGCTTTCTTTTATCCTGTGGTCCACAGACTAGAGAATAAAAGTTTGGATAATAAAATAAAGGGAACATGAAAGGGTTTGCTTTGATCTGGAATTCTTCCCATGAGGATGAGATCACAAATACTTCATTATGTTTTATAGACTGACAGAAGTTCAAAGCTGACAACAGACAGAAATTGGTTATAACCCATTGGATTAAATATGTACCATTTTATCAAATATCATTACTTGGTATGATAGTTTTTGGAATAGTACAGATTTAGCTATGCAAAATAGCAAGGATGGTAATCGTATAGAAAATATGCCACTGAGTGGTTTACTAACATGCTTAAGATTGTTCTGTCCAGTCACCCTTTACTCACCTGCAAGCCTGTGGGTATAACAGTGATTATTTTATTACCCAACTAGCAGAAACTAAACAAGAAACAAACAAAAAGCAACAGCCCAGGAACATTTTAAAGCAATAATAGGAAATTTCATCTATTGTAAAACTCATTATAATTGTTACCTACAAGACTGAGGTGGGACAGAACAGGAAGTGAATGAGCGACCTTTCTGGGACACACAGGAGGAAAGGAGTTAGCTGGTATGACTGGCCTGGTTATATTACTTGAAACTAGTTAAAGAGATTCATTCCATACAGTTCTGCATGGTAAGATTCAAATTGACCAAATTCTGAGTTCTCTGGACAATAGAAAGGAACAGTGAAGAATGATCAGACTTAAATGGTGAAACAGACTAAAATGGTATGCCAGAACAGCAAGGCACCACCAATTTGTGCTTTTCAAAAAGATAGCAAGGGCTACACATCTTGCATTACAAAGCAGAGAGGAAGGGTCATATAAATAAGAGATTCTGCTGCCATGCTTCAGTGTTCACCAGAAATTTCTCCCTTTGCTCATACTAGCAACTATCACCTCCTACCTGGAATCCTTCCACTGGATAAATTCATACAGCCATGTTGTGGGAAACTGCAATGGAAAACTCAAAGACATGGGCTAGTCTTTCTTTGAATTGGAGCATTTATGGGTAGGTGCCTTTGGCCAGATTGTTAAAACATATTAATAACAAAATCACCCAGGAACCTGCCCAGTGGCAAAGTGTAGTGAAAACAATGGCAGCAGAACACACAGAGGTAACTAGTCAACCATCTCTATTAACTTTGGTCAGATGGGCAATTTTTTGGACACCAGCGAGGTAGTGACCTAGTGAGAGAAGAGTAGATGGCAGCAGAAACCTGTGGTTAGCCCTCCTTTCCTCTTTCTGCAGTGTTTCAGCAGTGGGGACTTTGGTGGTGAGGGGCTTTGCCAATGTGGTAACAGCACTGCAGAGGACAGTAGTGACTGCTGTGGTGATACTGGCACAGACTTAGTTGGAAGTGGACTGTGTTCAGAACTAAGCTCCATTAAAGCACCCTCTTCATTCCAAAACTTTGCCAACCTCTGGCCTAAACCACGATTCTTTCAAAATTCTGGCTATGAAGCAGCATATAAATATTGTAATTGCCTGATTTTCTCCATATTGAATGGCACAAGGGTGATATCTAACAGTAAAATTCAATTATTGATTGCCTCTCTAGCTAAGTAAATTCTATGGTGCTCACAAGCCTATTATTTATAGCTAGTGATTGAGAATACAGTGGCTGGTTGCAGAAAGGGACTGGAACTAGGGATAAAGACTGAATCCAACAGAGAAGCAAACATGAAGCAACCTCTCACTTAGAACACTAGAAAGCTACCTGGTACTGCTAGTACTCTTTCTGAATATTTTGCACCCCCACCTATCTCTCTCATTTATCTCTGACTGCCTCTCATGAAACGTTAGCAGACTTGTTGCTGTTCTCTTCTTAATCTAACAAGACACAAGCAGGCTTTCTCCCCACATCATAAATCAGCACTGCTGTGCCTACAACCAAATCCAGAAGAGACTTAAGGGATTTAGGGGCCTAAACACGATTTATGCTCTGAAGTGCCTGTCTTGTTAAAAGTCAGTGGGATTTAGTCTTGAATATATTACTGTAACCAATTTTGATTGGTTACCTTAATATCCTTTTCTATTGTTAGCATTTTCTTTAAAGGAATGGAAGATCCAGAAGCTATGCAGTCATGGATAAGCTACTTTTACAATGCTGAGATCCTAATCCCCCCCCAGGAATTCTGGCAGGCAGCTTTAATCTGTCTAATACCCATTAAACTATCAGGCAAGGATGGCCCTACCAGGAGTTATACAGTAAAAGCTGTGCTATCTGACATCTTACAAGCTGGCATGCTCTACTAACCAGCATGCCGGCTTGTAAGATAAAGTGAAACCAGAAGGGCCCACTGCAGCACTTCTGGTTTCTCTGAGCCCCCATGGCTGGGGGCAAAGCAGCCTGCACTGCTGAGCCCCCATGGCCCGGGGGCATAACAAGCCGTGCAGGGCTATGTGGGGCCTGCCTCCCTGTCCCGTGGGGCCCATAGGGCCTGTGGGATGGGTGTTGATGTGGCGCGAGGGATGGTGATGATGGCGGGAGGGATGGCGGGAGGGGCGGAGGGATGCCCCAGACACAGGAGGAGAAGCAGTGGCCAGGGCTGCTCAATTAACCAGCATATTTTGTTATCCAGCATCCCCCATTCCCGGGGGATGCCAGTGTGGCAGAAACGCCACCAGCTGTGTCTCTCTCCAGAAATCTGTCCCTGTCAGCTTGGGACACTGGGGTCGAATTCCTAAGGGAGGGGGGATTTTCCTCCCTGCCTACGTGACAAAAGCCTGGTACCTAGGGTGTGGTCCTTCTGGTCACCTGAGTGGGGGAAGGGAAAAGCCCCTGCTCATCTGCTCAGGTAACCAGTGATACTTTTTAAATTGGTTGGCTAATTGCCAACACGGCTGGCTTCTATTGAACTGGGCTGATGAGGTCAGAAAGGCTATATAAGGGCCTGGTCCAAGAAGAAGGGGGAGAAGTCATTTTTCCAGCATGGCACAAGCATCAGGACACAGGGAGAGAGTCTGATCCATTTGAAACGCTCTCTCTTTGGAAATCTCCCCTTGGGTCAGCCCCTTGGGTCAGCGGACTAAGGGAGACTATCCTTTTTGGCCCCCAACTTGGGAAAGTGCCCCAAGCTCTTGTATTGGGTTGAGTACCCATAGGACTATTAGGCCCGTGTTTCCCCGAGGACACAGGACCCAGACAGTCCCTTCTCGGGGTGGCGGCAGCACACATTAGGCCCGGACTCCGCGGTGGGGCTCGAAAGGGGGTCTGCCAGGGCTTAGGTGCCCCTGGAGAGACATGTGGAGTTCGGAAGGTGGACGGACGTGGTGAGGTGAGAGGCTTAATGCAGGAGCTCCCCCTACTGGCCCACCATAGCCAGATAACAGAGCTTCTACTGTACTAAGAATATAACTCCTAGTATAACTTAAGCATGACTCTCAAAGTCATAGGAGCATGCAAACCTTTCCACCAGATGAGGGTACAATCCATGGGGAAGGAACTTAGTATTTAAATGCAACTGTTCTACAAAGAAAAGATTCTCATCTTTAATGCAGCCAATCAGGTTAAATTCAGTACTAGATTCCTAGCCCAGCCCTCTGCTCAAGGCAGGAGCATCCCTGACTAAACCATCCTGGCCAAGTGTCTATCTAACCTGCTCTTGAAAACTTCCAAGGATGAAGATTCCACAGTTTCTCTAGGTAGCCTCTTTTAATACTTGATCACTCCCATAGTCAGAAAGTTCTTCCTAATCGTCAACCTAGATTTTGCCCTGATGAAGCTTGAGGCCATTGGTCCTGGTCCTGTTCCCTACGGCCATGGAGAAAAGCCCACCTCCATTCTCTCTATAACTGCCCTTTGAAGACTATTATTAAACCCCACCCAGGTCTTGTGTTCTCCAGACTAAATAACCCTAGTTCTTTCAGCCTGTCCTAATGAGTCAGTCATGCTTCCCAGGCCTCTAATCATTTTTGTTGACTCTTTCCAATCTGTCCACATCCTTCTTGAAGTGTGGGGCTCAAAACTGGATACAATAATTGAGACCTCATCAGTGCCAAACAGAGGGGAAGAAGTACTTCCCTTGATTTGCGAAAGACACTCCTGTTAATACAAACACAGTATGCTGTTGGTTTTTTTGACAACAAGAACACTCTGTTGACTTTTATTTAACTTATGGCCCATTGTAACCTCCAGGGCCTTCTCCACAGTACTGCAGCCTAGCCAGTCTTTCCCCACTCTATATTTGTGCACACAGTTATTACATCCTAAGTGTAGGACTTGGCACCTGTCCTTGTTGGATTTCATCTGGTTGACTGAAAACCATTTTTCAGGCTATCCAGGTCAGGATCTACCCTCCAGAGAGTCTGCAACTCTACCAACTTGGTGCCATCCATACATTTGCTAAACATGCACTAAATCCCATCATCCAAAACATTAATGGAGCTGTTAAACAGTACTAAACCCAAGACAGACCCCTGGGCAGCTCCACATGATACCTCCTCCCAGCTAGGCACTGAGCACAATGATCCAACCAGTTAGGTACCCATCTTACAGTATTTTAATTTAGGCTGTATTTCCTTACCTTATTAGTGAGACTGTCATGGGAGACAGTGCCAAAAGCCTTGTTAAAATCAAGGTACAGATATACCTTGGATATTTATAGATACATCTACTGCTCAGCGCAGGCCACTTTGCCCCAGGCCATGGGGCCTCGGAGAAACTGGAAGTACCATTGGTGGGCACTTCCGGTTTCACTTTACCTTATGAGCTGGCATGCCAGTTAACAGAGCATGCCGGCTTGTAAGGTGGCAGTTACCAGAGCTTTTACTGTATAGATTTTGTGTATACAGGTTGTTGCCATATTGGTCTACAGGCAAAAGAATCAGAACTCATGGCAGAGGTGATCTCTTTTATTAGACCAACTAGACATTTACAGTTTTTTGTGTTGGTCTAATAAAAGAGATCTCTTCCACAAGTTCTTATTCCTTTTGCCTGTAGACCAATACGACTACAACCTGTATACCTGAAACAGGGAGGAAATGAATTTTAGCCATGTCAGCAATTTAAAAATGAAAACTTCATAGTTTTACAAGAAGGAAGCAAAATTTACCACCTGGAAATCTGAAAGCTGACACCCTGCTCCTGTCTATTGTTCAAACTAAATTTGCATTTTCACAGAGCTCACAGAGCTCAGAGGCACCTGAACACAAGAAATTCCTGCCCAGGACAGCCTTCCATCTCCCTACTCTCCTGTGAAATATGAAACATCATAATCAGAAGGAAATATAATTCTACATCCTGCTTGCCACCAGACAACTTCAAGGTAAAAAGACTGTTCCAACTTTTATCTGAGCCTAATTTGCACAAAATGAACTAACTATTCCAACCAGGAGATCTTACACCTTCATTCTCCTGTAAAATATAAGTTTTCATTTCCACCTAGGAGAAATTTTACAATCTTTGCATTCTCCTGTGCCTGAAGAAGGGTGAATGCCCTGGAAAGCTTGCAAATAAAAACTTTTTTTGCAAATATCTAGTTGGTCTAATAAAAGACATCACCTCTGCCATGAGTTCTAATTCCTTTATATTTTGTGGATTTTTTAGAGGATTTTTTTGAACTGATATAGGCATTTTGGGCATTTTTATGTGTGTTCTGGGGGTGGGAAGAGTGCTTTAATTAGAGCGGCTCTAAAAGTGCTCTAATTAAAGTGCCACCACGTCATATGTATCAGCATCCCCACACTTAAAAATGGCTCAGGGCACTTGAACTAAAGGTCATTTGATAAGCTTTCATTCAAGGGCCCCTGCCACCATGTTTAAGCATGGGGATGCTGATACATGAGATGCAGGAGGCTGCTGGAGTGTGGTAATTGCCACGCTCCAGCAGATTCTATTAATCGAGTCTGCTCTGACGTGCTGGAATTCCAGCATGTTGGAGCCACCTCTGTTCTCATTTATAGGCGCCCTTACTATTTTGGAAAATGTGTGAATGAGTTTGGAATACTTGCATAGCAGATTATGTAACTGTGATTATGTCATGGCTGTGTGAAGTCTACAAGAATTGCTTGTTGATATTAAACAAATGAGGAATTTCTATACCAACATCTGGTATAAATGAAGAACATATAAATTGCAGCTAGTTGGGATCAGATTCAACTTATTCTACAGAAATGTGTTGCATGTCAGTTTATTTGGAGAACAAAAATATATCAAGCTTCCTCCCATTTGCCCTTCTCTGGGAACTTTCTGTTGATATTATAATTGCCAAACTTTTTGCACTGACAAATACTAGGGGAGCTTATGTTCACCTACACTTAGGATATACCTACCTACCTACCTACCTAATTGTCCACTTACTGTACTGTCATAAAATAATTAATTCCATTGTATATCATTGTATTTATATACAGCAGCCTGTAGCACTTATAATTATAAGAGGTATCATGCTACTCATGGGGAAGAACTAAGCTGTTGGTTTTAAACATCTGCATAGGAGCAGAGTGAACTAGAAATTATAAAAATCTGAGACATGTCATGACCCAAAGGCATGATTTTGTGTGTGTTTCGGCACCAGAATTATCCCCGCCAGGTTACAGCTTCATTGCACGGGAGAGTTTCCTATTGCAGAGGAAAACCCCGGTGCAGGGACGAATTTCCCGCCTCTTTGCAGCTTCTTTTGCAGAGTGCATTGCTCAAGTTGCAAGAGAAATGCACGGTGCAAAAGAGTTCCCGCCACCAGCATGCAAATTCGTTCCCCGCTATTGGCTAGTTCTGAATTATTCCCACGTGGCAGCTAACGATTGGCCTGTTAGCCGTATAAGAGGCTTGAGCAGTTTCCGCCCAAGCCAAAGAGGACTCCACATCCATCTTGTGGGGACTCTGGATACACGGCAGGGTAATAGAAACCCTGTGTGAGATTCAGAGGAGCCTGGCGAACTGATCCATCACCCACCTCTTCCCATCTTCGAGCACAAATTTTCTAAGATGTATCTCCGATTCCGATTTTGGTGGCGCGTTCACCCAGAGCATCCGGAGCTCTGTTCCGTGGAGCCTAGCAACCCCCACGCGACCGTCCGTGTTGTCTGTGTCTGTAACTGCAACTCAAGCAAGTTTTCCAGCCTACACCACTGCCATCTCAGTGTAAGTAAACAATCTTTAA
>NW_005843083.1:258174-283813 GCF_000455745.1 Alligator sinensis
ACCTGAGTGATAGATATGAGGTATAATTCTGTTATGCCTTCAGCAAGGGGGGATGTCATGACCCAAAGGCATGATTTTGTGTGTGCTTCGGCACCAGAATTATCCCCGCCAAGTTGCAGCTTCATTGCACGGGAGAGTTTCCTATTGCAGAGGAAAACCCCGGTGCAGGGACGAGTTTCCCGCTTACTTACTGCAGCTTCTTTTGCAGAGTGCGTTGCTCAAGTTCCAAGAGAAATGCACGATGCAAAAGAGTTCCCGCCACCGGTATGCAAATTCGTTCCCTGCTATGGGCTAGTTCTAAATTATTCCCACGTGGCGGCTAACGATTGGCCTGTTAGCCGTATAAGAGGCTTGAGCAGTTTCCACCCAAGCCGAAGAGGACTCCACATCCATCTTGTGGGGACTCTGGATACACGGCAGGGTAATAGAAACCCTGTGTGAGATTCAGAGGAGCCTGGCGACCTGATCCATCGCCCACCTCTTCCCGTCTTCGAGGGCAAATTTTCTAAGATGTATCTCTGATTCCGATTTTCGTGGCGCGTTCACCCAGAGCATCCGGAGCTCTGTTCTGTGGAGCCTAGCAAACTCCACGTGACCATCCGTGTTGTCTGTGTCTGTAACCACAACTCAAGCAAGTTTTCCAGCCTACACCACTGCCATCTCGGTGTAAGTAAACAATCTTTAAAACTACCGCTAAGCGTTTGTGCCTAATTCCAGCTCGTTGCCCTCCCTCTCCGATCCAGCGTGCCCGGGCTGCTGGGCCCAGCCCACGTGCAGCATGAAAAAGGGCTCGGGTCGCTCCCGGCCCGCACAAGACAAACCAAACTGAGCAGAATATCTGTGCTGAGTAAAAGAAGGAACAAGTAGTTTCTCTCCTGCAATGAGTTTGTCCCACTGTGGCCTGATACACATTTCAGTCCTGTAACGCATGGCAAGTGCTTCAAAGAGTCTTCTTGCACAGTCTGCAGTTTAACAGTATTATCAATGAATGTTGTAAAATAGGGCTGTCCAACTTTTCAGTGGCCTGGGGGCTGCATCCTGCCTGGGCTGCAACAATGCAAGCCAAGACCCCCCCAAAACCCTTCCCCCCATGCTGCCTCCACATGTGAAGATCACCCCCCCAAGTGTACCCAGGTGGGTGTCCCTCCCCTTCACTGAGGCAGCTGCTTTATGGCACATGTGTGGGTGGCCCCCACAACTCACCAGACTTGTGCTTCCCTCCTGTATCATGCCACAGGCTCCCACACACTTTGCTGCTCCCCAGTGCAGGTGCAGGAAGCCAAAGCTGCTGCTAAAGCCAGAGCAATAGGTGGGTGGGAGCCTGGCATGCTGCAGATTAGCTGCTTGTGGGCTGCCAGTTGGACAGCCCTGTTCTAAAACACATGCACTGTATAAAAAAGGAAGCAAGAAAAATACATAATTGGCACTTTCCTCAAACTTAAACACAAAGGCTAGGGACAGAAGTTACACATAAACTGGTTTAAGTGATCAAAAACTCATTTAAATCTGTAATAGAACAGAAGCTCAGTGCACATAAACTAATTTCAAAATGGCTGAAACTGGTTTAAGATAAACCTGGTTGGATGATTTGGGTCAAACTAGTTTATGAAACTTCTGTCTCAGACCCTTTCCTGGTTCAAGCTAAATCATAGTCCCCCAGTATCCCAGCATGCTTTCTAGCCCTGGGCTGAGCCGTCTGCTCCTGAGAGCATGGTGACCTCACCCCTCTGCTCCCTAGCTGAAGCAGTGAGGGCTGGCTGACAAGAGGGTGTGGGGGACAAGCCTGGATGGGGATGCAGCCCAGTCTGTGGCGGGGAGGAGGGGGCTGTCCCTCTCAGTAGATCCCAGCTGGGGCTGGGACTAGGGCCAAGGAAGGGGGTTAAAGACCCCTTCCCCTGCTCAAACTTACTGCTGGCTACAACTGTGGACTACAATTCCTAGAGGCACCTGGAAGCAGGAAAAGGAAGTGACGAGCAACCCTGCAGAGTCCTGCTGCTGTAATTCTGGACTGCAAATCCCAGAGACCTTGGGGCAGCAGGAAGAGGAAGCCAACACACAGCCAGAGAGCCATATGCTAGTGCCTGCTCCCCGGTGTCTGGCCTGAGCCACTGCAAGCATGTGGCTACATTTCCTGAATCAAAGGTAAATGTCTGTTCACTTCTGTTTCAATTTAATCTGGGCAGTTTAGATTAACCTGCAAAGACTGAATCATTCAGCCTCGGGCCTTTTGACTGTCTGTACCTAGCCAAACACCTTTCCCCCTCCCTAGATACACTGATGACACTTACATTGTTTCTGAGGGATTACATGTCAGATTGAATGCATCTTCATCTTCAAATTACCTTCCGGGATACAGAAGCACATAGCACTTTTGAAATAGATTTGACTTGACTCACTGACTCACCCTACAGATCTTTATTCTAGTTCTGTGCATCTTAAGGCTATAAATGTCTACTGCTCCATCAGCCCACTTCAACTAACAGATAGCAAATACAGACAGCTGAACGTGCCTATTTTACAATTAACTGGCACAGTAGATAGTTTCTAAGACTTTTTTCTTTTGAATGAAAACATCAAAGGCTACTGAGAGCAAAAAGTCCTTGCTTAATTACAGTCTTTCTAAATCTGCTTGTGCTCACCACAGTGTATAATGAAACTTCAAGAGTTTCCTGCTCCTGCATTAGGGAAACCATATATGAAGACAAGGGATCAGAAAGATAAGGGATCACTGGCATACTTTAGGGTAAACCTTTCTGCAATTATGCAGCCAAATCAAAGGAAACTCAGCACATGAGAGATCAGTGAAAAGGAAAGATGCTTGGGGTTTTTTTTGCTGAGGAAGGTCCAGAATAGCTTGGAAATGTTCAGGTAACATGCAATACAGTGGGACTTGGGGAACTGTGGTTAGGTTGATTGTTTTTATTACCCATATTATTGATCTGATAACACCACATCTTAAGTGACAGCACACATGTTTCTGCAACTGACACAGGATCACTCACTATCACTACCCTGACTTCATTTCCCCAAACCACTTTTTGAAGGTGGTAACTCTAGAACAGTGTCCTGGTTCAGCAAATCCATAATAAATTGGGAATGCATGCTCAGAAACTACACCATCAGACTTACGAGTGTGGAGATTCAATCCTGGTCTACTGTATTTCTATTTAAAACTGATTAATCAATATAAAAGGCAGCTATAGATCTAAACCAGAATAAGAATATAGATGACCATTAAGATTTGTTCTTCAAATGTCTGATAAATGACTAAGGAGAATTAGCCTCCCTTATTTCACTGACTTAACTGGAGACGCTTGGTTTGAGTCACATGTTTAAACATAGGAATTAGTCTGAATCATCACTATTAATGAAGCTCAGCAAAATGTTTCCTTTCCAACCCAATGTACTTGTTATCAAGTGTTCATGCATAGATACCTTTTTGCAACATTTGTGGTCAAATGACAAGTTATATGTAAATTTGGGAAATTCTCTTCAATGTTTTGTTGTCATGGATCATGCTAATCACCATCTGTTTGCTGTGTGTATCTGCTGTCTCATCTTATACCTAGATCAGGGGTGGGGAAATATTTGGACTGAAGGGCCACAGAAAGGGTTTTGGTGAGCTGTTGAGGGTGGGCAGTGACAGGTGCTGGCCTGACCTGGCATGGTGGGGTGGGGGGAGGGAGCAATGATCCTATCTGGCCCTGGGACCATCTGCTCTGCACCAACCACTGGGTGGGGAGTGGCGTCTGGGAGCAGGACAGGTAGACAGAGCCAAGATTGCAAGGTGGCGACAGTGTGGGGCTGGGGCCCAGGGCAGAGCTGCGATCTGCTCCTCCCTCATGCATGTAATGGGCACCAGTTCCACAGGCAAGGACATGCAGGGAACAGATCACAGCTCTGCCTCTGGCCCCAGCCCCATATTGTCACCACCCCATGACCCTGGCCATATCCATCCCACTCCCAGACACTGTTTCCTGCCCACTCACAGCCCCATACCATCTGCCCAGCTGAACATGCCCTGCCCATGGCAGTCCTGGGCCAGTCTCCATGGGGACCCCACCCACTTACCTGCCAGCTCTGTCTAGCACCCCTGGCTCTGGGCACAGGCAGACTGGCAATGGCAGGCAGGCAGCATGAGCCATTGCCACAGGGGCTGCTGGGAAGCCAAGTCCAGTCACTGTACTGATTCCACCCAGGGGCTGCAGGACTGGCTGCATGTGCCACAGCCCCTTTGCCACCTGCCCTCTTGTCCCTGGGCCAAGAGGGGCTGAGGGACCCACCATGGCTTGGATAGAATCTCTTGGTGGGCCAGATCCAGCCCATGGGCCATATTTTGCCTACCTCTGACCTAGATGACCAAGATGTAGGGGACCATCTCTCTCTATGTGCTTTTATAATGCACAACATAATGGAGCCTCTGGGTGCTGTTGAAAAAAAAAATGATGGTAAAAAGTAAAATACACTCTCCAACACTTTATAGAACTATTTACTATCTTTGTATTTGATAAGAAAACTCAAAAATCGCACTTTTAAACTTCAAAATTAGTAGCACGTTAGTTCAACACTAACTTTGAGCAAAATCCTGTTTAAAATGACATTATAATCATTCAGAAGCAAGCCTGTGCTGCATAAACTGTTGTTAGTTGTGCACATCTGTGTAGATAGCTAACTGCCAGGCTTCTTGACTACAGGAATTTACAAGCCCGGCTGTAAGGCAGAGAAAGGAAATTGTTTCAGAGGATTAGCCACTTTGGTACAAGTTATAGTGGAGCTTGTAAGTACAAGAAAATGCTTAGTGCCATCCCAAAGAGCTTTGCAATGCCTTTGTAGTTTCATAAACCCATTTGCTCTGGAATCAGCTGCTTAGCAGCTCTGTTAAAGAAACTGGCAATCCGAATTGGCAGCAAAAACCCAACAACCATTATCTAACGTGGTGCACAGTGGAATCTGCAGGGTGGCTCTTAGCTAACCTTGAGTAGCTCAAAAATGACCAAGCTGTATTTATTCAGGATATTGTTTCTCTTTTTCTTGTTCAGCATAAACTTCCAAGTACTTTTGTTTACAATAATCATATAGCAGAAATGGTCTTGGGTGTGACCAACTGGAGGGCCTGGTGGCAATATGGTGGAGCTACTCATAGTGGGGTAGCTCCTATAAAATACTGCAATGTCGAAACCTCCAGAGTAAGGTGAGTATAGAGTGCCTCAAAACCTTGGCCTCCACTACCTTGGGGTACCCTTGGGTTATAGAACGGCTAAGGGACAGCAAAGAAAGGCAAAGAAAGATGCCCTCACTGAGGCACTAGGCAGTCAGCAGCAATTCTTAAATGTTGCTCTCTGGCAAAAGCTGCAACCATCAAAGCTTTGAGTGTTTGGACTCAGTCTGGCTTTTGGATTCTGCCTCAGTGGTCTAAAGGGAGGATGGTAAATCTTGGGCAGCCTCCACTTCTCCATAGTCTGGCCTAGGACTACAGGTTGAAGGTCTGGGTGTGATGGTCATATACCTCTTGCACGTACACCATGATCCAGAGGATTGACAGTTGCCTACACATAGCAGAAAATACATAGGATAGACCATATTTTTTTAATACTGAAAGATATATTAACTTTGGAATTTTCCTGAAACAAAGTTTCATCATTAGTTATCTGTGCTTAATATTAAAATATAGACCTCAGGCAAAAGGAAAAAAGTGATCAAAACTCAATAGTGAACTATTTCTAGTCTATGCAGAACAAAAAATGTATAAATAATTTGTATAACTCAATATTTACTGTGGGCTTAACAGGTACTTTTGTTTTTTGAACATGTTAACTAAAAATACAGGTTAATTTTACCAATCTAGGTTGTAATCGCCTCTTTTTTTATGACATCATATTGTTGCAAAAGAAGAAAGATGTAATTTAAAGAGTACTGCACAAGACTTGCCAGGCACTGAGGCTAACCAGATTGACAATTCACACTTTTTACCTTCTTTTCTGGCACAGATATCCTTTTGTCTCGTATAAATTAAAATTATATTAAAATCTACAGAAAACCTGCTCATTTATTTAAAGTAATCTAAATATAGCTGCTTTGAATGTTCTAATACCTAGAGAATAATGCAGCTTTCAGCAGTATGTTCTTCTGAACGGGAATTGCATGAACGCTATAAGTCTGTTTTTCCTAATTTCAAAAATATGGTCATGGTTGGTCACCACTCAAAGACAGGTATGTAGTTCAAACATAAATGCCAGCACATATGCATATTGCATAGGGAACTGGTGATGTAGTTCTATATAGTGAAACCATAAGAGCTCTAAAATTAAAGTCAATACACACATCTGCGTTGCAGATGACTACCAGGTGCTCTGTTTATCCTGTGACTTTACACTACTAGGGATCATTTAGAAAATCTGATCAGTAGTGCAACGTTATTGACACTGCCAAATTTAAAAGTCTGATTAACTTGGGCAAATTAATTTATCCCACACGAAGGATGAGCTTGTGTGCCCTTGTACATCTAAGATGTACACAGTTGCAGGGCCTGATCTGATCAAGCGAGGACATGCAACATCGTGACATCAACTGGCTCTATTCATAGCATATGATATCAGTTTTCCCAGAGCTGCTTTATTATGAGCAACAGTTAAAAGTTAATAGAGAGAGAAGGCTCAAGCACTTTAAACAGCAGGGCATAAAAACTTGCAGGGAAATAAGGGTGCTTATTATCCAATGAAAACAACTCTTATTATGTTGGCATTACATAATAATAAGTTCATGGATTTTAAGTCAAGAAGTGATTATTAACTTCATCTAGTTTGACCTTCTTCATGACACAGGCCATACTACTTCACTGCATCAAGCTTGTAACTTCCAAATGAGCTAGAATTTGGATAACTCTTCAACGGAATTACTCATCCTACAGGGATCTAAGAACTTTGAACCAAATAAGCATATGAGTAATCCCATTAACTTCACTTTACAGGACTGAGCCTGTGTTAGGTAAAGAAATTAGAAGGGCTGATGAAATGATTTGTTGCAAGACTGTCAACATCTTTCTTATGTGGTTCTTTTGTTATGTAGGTATTTTGCTGTTATGAGCTGTCTTGATTTGTGGAGTTTTCTATCCTTCTGTCCTATCAGTGGTCATCACCTTTGGTTGGGGACCTATATAGATTAATTTCTCCTAACTGATTCCATACTTTATAATCAGCAGTGGGTAGAATATTAATGCTCAGCTTATACTATATATATATTTAGATTTATATGCCCGACAAAGGCTCAGAAAAGCTTATAAAAGAGGGCAAATAACTTAAAAACAAGAAAATAAGAGAACAAAACAGGACAAACAAAATAATATCCAAAAGACAATAAAGTATTAAAATAAACTATAACAAAACCCCCCTAAGCAATATCCAAGTTTAGCTTTGTTTGCTAAATGCCTGTTCAAATAGCAAGGTCTTACAGTGCATCACCGCATCACTGCTGACCTTCAAGGATAGGTTACAAATGTCTCAGTGACTTGGTGAGTCAAAACCTTGACAGGTGGTGCTGGGGTATTCCTGCCCTCGCTTGGTCTCACCTGCCATGACTTTGATGGAAAAATTAGAGGAGGTCATGTTCAGCCTGGGAAGAAGTCATGGCCCATGGAGGGAAAAGCAGTAGAGACCACCAGGCCTTTATAACACTGTGGCCCTCTGGGCCAGTAAGCAGGTCTTAGGGGCCTAAATGGGAGCTCCTCCAACTCCTACACTCCTGCCTTGAACCTCTGGCAATATAGTTTTTAGGACTCAGACCTTTAGGAGGGGTCTGCAATCATTCCATGTCAATATTTAAAGTCTTATTTACACCCATCCTTGAGGGTCTCACTGTCCAGGTGAATCCCAGACGCACCAGAGGTAAGAGAGGGGGTGCAAGTGACCCATCTCTCCCCTCTTCCCCGTCGACTCTGCCACACAGTGTTTCTGGAAGATGTCCAGGCTTAGGCTCTAGTTACTAGTGGACAATAAGGGGGAGAGAATTCCAGAGCTGACGGATGACTACCAAGGATGACCTTTCCACATATTTTCACCAAGTGAACTTGGTGCATTACTGGTACTAAAACATATTCAGCTTAAAATACCTAGTTCCTTGAAGAAGAATGTGTAATATGGGTATCCCTGTTCTTTGAAAAATATATTCCTAAATTGTCTAACTCAGCTATGCATAGAATCACTGACTAGTAGTATCAGACTGACTTATACTCAGGTTGAACTAACCCAAAAAATCCTATCAGAGATCCACATTCTTGGCTAAATAGGCATGTTCAGTTCACAGTTTCAAGCTTTTACTAAGAACACCTCCACAGGAATGTAGAGGATGAAATCTTGGCTCTGCTGAAGTCAGTGACAAGATACCCATTGATTTCAGTGGAACCAGGATTCCACCCATTCACTTTAAATGTCAATACTACCCTAGGTTTGCCTAAAATCTACTGTATAGACAGAGAGAGGAGGCGGGAGCAGGATGGATTTCATTGAATGAATACTGTGTCCATTAAAATGTTGTCTTTGATTGTTCTTTATCAACAGAAAGAACACGTTTGTGTCTGACAGCCATGCATCCTTCAATTAATTATAAAAATGAAATCCACAGACTGGATGTAAAATCATCATTACCATCTCAGACGGACTGAGCTAAGGCATTGCTGCAAGTGAGGTTAGTTTTTAATTATGTCACACAAATTCACACTTTCAGTTTACTTGTTTCCAGTGTTCCCATGTGCACATGTGCATGCGCACAAAGTATTGCCCACATGTGCTCATGTGAGTTTTCTTATACAAATAGAGGAGTTATATGCATATTCAGAATGCCTTCCCCTAGAAGCAGTGGTGTCCATTCACAGCACCTAGAAGCAATTTCAGTTAACCAAATACAGTGGCACTGATAACTGCAGGGGGAGCAGCAGAAACAGGACAAAACATTTATCTTATTTTGTACTTTAGAGATGACCAGCAGAGAGACACCTTTGTGTCAATGCCATTTCTAAGGGCTTTTATTTAACAATGTTTTAACTGGCTGAGTGTAAATCCATCTTAAGTAACATATGGATATGGAAACAATTGAGTTCAAAGAATGATTAATCAGTTCCAATGTGATAAAAGTTAAGCCAGGAGGATTAATTCCAGACTTCTGGATCTTAGATTGAAGGCCATAAGCTTTTCTATGCCTAATCAAATACATACAAGACTAGGATAATTGAGGAAGTCCGTTCACATATCACAAACCTTATCTACTACAGTAAGATATCATAAGCCTCATCTGTCACAACAGAAATAATTTCATTTTGAGAGCAACTCGACAGCATAGTCAGACATCGGGCCTAAAACTCTATCCATCAAAGAAAACCATGCTTCCTTGGATAATTACCTTGAAAGAATCTCTATAATCCAGCTGCTTTCACAAAGACCTTTAAGAATGGCACAAGAGACCTTCATATGATCTGGATGTGCTCCATCTACCTCCACCCTCCCCAAAAGAGGTGGTCAACTACTGAAATTTGGAATCAAATATAGAAATATTATATATGATTATATATCGGTTGCCCATGTGCACTACTCTTGGACCTATCCCTTCTGTAGCTTTGGATGAAGCACCTCAGTGTGCATCTTTAAGGGAAACTCAGGTCTTGGCTTTATCAGTTACCCTATATTCTCTGGCGAGACTTGCCTTTCCAACTGAATGGCTGACTGCTGGCAACTACATCATCAAAAAATGTGGCTTGACTGTTGTCCAGTCTCATGCTTGCAGCACCTGTTGCCCTGTAATCTGAAAAAGTGAATAAAGATATATACCAGCAGGAGGAGGGGAAGTTTTACAAAGAGATACAAAAAGGAGATTCAGGATACAGGGGCCCACAGTTCCAACAGACTGAAATCGAAGGACAGTAGAAGGGGTGCCACAAAAAACTAAAGTTGCCTGTACATGTGCCAGGATTAATTGAGTCTGCTGGAGCATAGTAATTACTGCACTTCAGTCAGCCTCCTCATCTCATTTATCAGCATCCCTGCACTTCAAAATGGCGGCAGGGATGCTTTAACTAAAGCTCGTTCAATGAGCTTTAGATAAAGTGCCCCTGCCACCAGTTTGAAGTGGAGGGACACTGATACATGAGACCCTGGGCACTTTAATCAGAGTGGCTCTGAGAGCCGCTCTAATTAAAGAGCTCTCCCACCCCCAGAATGCATGTAAAAACACCCCAAGTGATTGAATACATTTGCTTGGCCCCCATCTTGTTAGCTTTGCCATCTTTTACATTTGTTTATTTTAAACTGTGCAGGGAAGGCTGGGATTTATAGGCTTAGAAACCACAGGTGACTTTGTGACCTGCATGGAATCAATGGTAAAACTTCCATTGAACGAGACATGGGTGTTGTGATAGACAACGAAATGAACATGAGCCACTAATGTGATCCTGTAGCTGGCAGAGCTAATCAAACACTGACACGCATTACTGAGGCATCTGAATGATCTGTAATGTCCCTTAGGATAAAATACAACAATCATTATTATCAAACAGCCATTATCAAGAGGTACCAGCTACTGCAACTCTTTTCCTACTCCAAGTACAGCAAACTGAAAACTGGTGGCCACTATGTAGTAACTTTGACAAGTGCCTTTCCCCCTCCTAATTGTGATCATGCTGAACTCAAGAGAGTCTAGATAGTTCAGAAGACTGGTGGGAAAATATAAAGGAAACATGGAAAGCAGTTACTGAAATTTGGTTAGAACAGCTTTCAAGCAAAGTCAGGAGGCAGCTGGGGTCAGGAGCCAGAGTCAAGTAGCCAGAAGAGAAGCAAAGAACCAGAATCAGGAAGCATAGGGGTCCAGATAGAGCTAAGTCTGGAAAGGGACAGAGAACAGCAGCCTAAGGCTTCTACATTGACCAGTGAAGGGACTGGTTACTGGGACTGCAGCTCCATCAGTCCGTCCCAAGAAACCACAATGCCTGAGGGTGTAATGGCTCAGCTCCAGGGCCTGCTATTTAGAGCTTCTCTTCAGCTGCGGGGTGGCTCTGGGCCAGGCTGGCTGTTATTAACTCTCTCCATACCTGACTAACTGCCAGTAGCCCTGACACCAAGGCTGGCAAACTGGTCTCTGGTGTAACTATACAGGAAGCCTAACCAGAGATGTTGGAAATGTACAACTGCACTTGCTGCTCCTGTGTAAAAGCAGGTTTGAAGGAAATTTAACTGTTGGAATGAGCAAATACATGCATGAAGACTAACCAAAGGGACTGAGGTACCACTTAGAAACTGTAGAACAATATTGGCGTAAGTAATACCAATTTCTCAGAAGGTATGAGGGAAAAGGATACTACAGGGTTTTTAAAAAAATTGGATGCCTGCAGTTAGCTTTTGGGTATTAGGACCATGCAAATAAGATTTCAAATTTTAGGGAGAAAGATGTGTGGGAAGAGACCATGGCAAGAATGGTATACAGGAGACCCCTGCCATTCGCAGGGGATCCATTCTGGAGATGCCTGAGAATGGTGGAATCTGCAAATACTGACGGGCTCCCCGTCAGACCCCACAGTCGCCCCCTGCTCCCCTCCCATGAGAAGCTGGAAGCGCGGGGCTCCCCCACAGCACCTGGGGATTGACTGTGGCTGCTTCCAGGGGAGAAGATGCTGTCGCTGCCTCCTTCCGCATCCCCAGCATTCACTCTCCACCCACCTGGCTCTGCCCTCCCCCTCTGCCTGCCCAGCTCTGCTCTCTGCTCTCCCCAGCTCTGCCCTCCCCTCCCCTCCCCTCCCCTACGCAGTGCTTCATGCTTGCTTACAGAGAGGCAGGAGTTCAGTGCAACACCAGAGGGAGCCATGGCGGTGCTCACTCTGACCCACCCCGTTGTTGCGGCACACCATGAATATTCAAATCCGCAAATAACGGATTTGCCAATAGCGAGGGTTTCCTATAGTTTAGTCAGTTAATTGACCTGAGACTCGAAAGTAAGATGTGGATGGAACAAAGTTCCTACTGTTAATGGAAAATTATTAGTTTAATAAATATGGAGAAAAGACAAGAGGAAAAGGGGATTATTGTCAAATGTTTACCATTCAAGGCCTGATTAGATGCCAAGAACAGAGACCAAATGATTAGACTGCAAGAAAGAAACAAGACTTATTGTACAAAATTCATAAAGTAGTCTTGTTTCCAGACGTTAGTTCAGGAATTGAAGCCAAAAAAAGAGAGCTGAATCTTAGCAAGTGGAATTTTGTAAAAAGGGGAACAGAAATTTATGTCATAGATCCAGATAAGCTCTGGGTATTGCCAAGGGTACGACTAGGTACGTGATGCTATGCAGCAGAAGCGATAGCAGAAAATAACCCCGGGTTAGGCTTTAGACAAAATGACAATGTGGAAGTTGGGTTTCATGGTGGGATTTTATTTTGTTTGGGGGATCTTAGTTTGTTGAAGACCTTGGGATGCTGGCTGTAGTAAAAGCATGTAATTCTGAAATAACTGCATTTCTTCTCCTTCATTACATACGCAGATTGAAATAGAAATCAACATGAAGACCACCTCTGAATGTTTCTGCCTAGGGAAAACTCCAGCAAATACAATATTCATGTACCTATTTCAAACCACACGTCTGATAAAATGTAACAGGGCTTAAATCTAATGGCACTGTAACAGGGGGCCCTTCATGGGGACGATTTACCTTTGGCCCGCCCACCTGTTCTGGGCCAACTGCCCACCTTCTCTCCTGCCATGCCCTGATGTTAATTAATTACTGATCTTAATAAGAGGAGGCTGCCCTTTCCTTGCCCCAATGCCAGGGCGCGCTATCTACGGCTCCGTATCCTCTTTTGTCAACATCACCGGCCCCACTCTGGGCCCCAGAATCCTATTTGAACCCCACCTGGATCCCTCCATTTAGGTGGCCTATTCCGCCTTCATTCTAGACTGCATAGTTCCCTGAGCTGCTTCCCCCTTATGGGTGTGGTCCCCCCGGGACCTTTGGCTACACTGGCCCTGGCCCCACCTCCAGGCCAGTCAGAACCCCAGGCCCTCAGCTCTGGACATCCCTCATGGTGGGCCCCTGGCCCTTCAACCCTTCCGGTCCTGGCTCCAGCATTGACCAGTCGGGAGATGTCAAGACAGGTTTCTGAGTCTATGGCCTCACTCTCTCACTGGGGTCCACCTTCCAGACCCTACAAGGGGGTAACCCACCCAGTTGTGGGAGCTGGAGTTAAGGCACCGCAACCCACCTTTCACCGGGGTGGTAACTGGTCTGGCATTTCCTGGGGGCTCCCACACCACTGAGAGCCCCACCAGGCCACCCACTCCCAGCAGGTCAGTTTTAGGTCATGCCCAGGGCCAGGAGCCTCCTGACCATCCCCTACAGCTCCTCCCTTACCTCCAGAGTGTTCCATAAAGTCTCGCAGCCAGGTAATGTTGCTGCACCTCCAGCCAGCAGCAAAATACCCTGTTTATATGGGTGGCCAGAACTCTAAAATGGTCGCCGCAATTAAGCACCTGCTGGCTGCTCGGCCCCAGGTCTTAAAGTGACAGGCACAAACAGTGGCCTGCCACAGGCACCAAAACACCATATGTTGAGACATCAGCAGCCAAAGTAAGGGCAACAATGTGGTCATAACTATATGATACAGCACTACTGATAAGTTGTATTTGACAAGTTGCAAGCTTGTTATGGCAACATAGGTATGTTTAGTAGGGGTGTGCAAAGTGGGCCCCATTCAATTCAGATTCGGCCTGAATTGGGGACAGTGCTTCAATTAGTTGATTAGGATCACTGTCCCTGATTTGACTCGGCCAAATCCAAATCCTAAGATTCGATGCTAATTCAGAGGATCAGCGATTTGGCCATAGATACAACTTTAAATGTTTTTTCTACATCCCTTGAGGTACCAGTGCAGCTCGTGAATGCTGCAATACTGGAGCAGAAGGAACATCTCACAGGAGCATGGGGGCCCCCCTGCATGATCAGCAGTGAACCTGGAAGTGGAGCAGAAGTACTTTCAGTCCACTTCCAGGTCCACTGGCTTGGCAATCAGCCACAGGGGGACCCGGTGTGACCCCCCCCCCGACCCAGGAGGCACCAGTTGCCAAGCCAGAGGGGCGGGGGGGGGGCAGCGGCGCACTCCCCAGTGGACCCGGAAGTGGACCAGAAGTGCTTCTGGTCCACTTCTGGGTGTGCTGCCAAGTGCGCTGAGGAGCCCTCTGTGCTTCTGTGAAATGCTCCATGTGCCCCATCACAGCATTCATGAGCCACCTGGTACCTAGAGGTATGTAGAAAAAACCATTAAAGCTGTGTCTATGTCCTAATCACCGAATCTTTCCAAATCTCTCTGAATCGATTTGGAGGGTTCTGATTTGGAGAGATTAAAGAGTCCTCTGATTTGATTCAGATTCAGAGATTCGGCCACCAAATTGGGCCAAATTTCCACCAAATCAAATTAGAGACCAAAGCTTTGCACAGCTCTAATGTTTAGTGAAGGTTTTGTAGAAGTCCCCCTTCCCCTCTGTTTTTTTTTTTTTTTTAATTTACTGACATGTTTCCTGAATTATATATATGGTTGTTGCTGCAGATTTTGGAATTCAGATAAACAATCTATTTTCTCTCTGTTTAATGGGCACACACTTGATGCGCAGTAGCTTGTTTTTGATAACAGAGTTTTAGATAACTGGTCTGGATAATCAAGGATAAAAGTTGTACTTTTAAAAAGTTGTTTGCTAGGAGCTTTTCTTTAAATATTTAACTACTGTAACTACATTTGGATAATTATATTGACAACCCTACCTTTTGACCTGTCTCATTCAGCTAGCGCCCAGTAGCTTAGTTACATTTTCACTGTGGCTGCCTGAAATCATATTCTCTAGAATCTGACCTTTCGTTCAGTGGAATTGTAGCACTAGTCTGTGGGGGCTTCACCTACTGGCATCATGGTGATCCTGAAACATATTAAATACTTAGATACTTGCCTATTGAAATAATCTCTTTTGTATGTTAAGTGATTTTCAAACAATTGAAAAGCAAAGAATAAAACAACTATTCACAATGACACTTCATGGGTCCAAAGCATTTTAGTAGAATACTGCACCCAGCAAATATTTGCAGTTTTGAAATGTAACCATCTTGTTTAGCTAGTAAGGTACCTAAAGGACACATTGCTTTTGTGTAAGGTAATTTGCAAGAAAAATACTGGTTCTGGACTAGACTGGACTAGCAAGTGAGACTACTTGCGTGCTTCAAATTAGGTACATATACAAAACTGAAGGTCCAAATATGTATTTGAATAAAATACTGCCTCTTCTAACAATTGGCTTTCAAAAAGCTAAGTGGCAATATTTAAAGTGTTTAGTAAGTATTTTTCATGCTTTAAGTTATTTTTGCAATACAGTGGGAGTCACTGCATTACAGAGTAAGAGATGTAGAAAGAGAGACTACAAAATAAAACAAAATCCAAGAAAAGAATAACATAGATACATACACGTCTGGAATTTTGTCAAAGGATATATATAAGTTTAATAGATACTAGTTTGGGATCTCTCTTGAGACATTTAACAATTGTCTGCATCCTATGGAAAAGAACTAGATATGAGCAAAGCATACCTCTTGCTTTATAATATGTTGATTTTCTCAAAGGAAAAGAAATAGAGTCATATTCCAGGGTAGGTTTTATGTTCTGGGAATAACCTGAAATGCCAACCTAGCATTTTTGTACTTCAAAAATGTCTTCAATTTTTATAACCTAGCATGACTGTAAAATTGAGGCTGTTAAAAATACATGGTTTACTTTAGTAGTTTATAATTCACAACGGCAGTTTAGTGGGTGGGGTTGTAAATTGGCAAGTAGATTGTTGCCGCAAGAGTACACTGCCTCTCTGCACAGTAGAGACTGTGCTAAGAATAGGCATGCGGTCACAGTGATAATTAAAAAGGGCTTGGCATAACTGAAATTTTGATGGAAGTTATGGAGGTGGTTGTAGGGTGTATAAAAACTACTCTAAAAATTAGATGGTATGGATGATATTAAAAGGACTACATTAAGATGAAAAACCTACAAAATAGAACTGATGAACCATGGTTTCACATTTTAGTAGAGACAGCAAAAAAAATAGGTTGTGGGAAAACATCCACCCATTGAGACATGTGTTTTCCTATCACTTTTCAGAACCAGATAGATATATAACCAAATCAGCATGCTATGTTAAAAACTCTGTATAAGATGTAAGGCAGTTTGTCACTGCCCAAAACAAATAATGTAGGAAAAGCCAACCTCAGAAGTCAGAGATGGGAAGCCAGAGAGTGGGAGGTAAGAACATCAATTTCCTCTATGCAGTCAATATAGCAAAAGATATCAGATTTCTGTAGGCAGGAATAATTGACTTGGGCCAAAAGAATATTGTTTTACTAGGTGATATTTATAGCTTGAATACCTTTTAGAATAGATTTCAGACCAGTATCAAAGAACCCAGGGTGAAAGATGGGAACAGATGTGGATGGTACTGTAATCACTGTACCACTTACAGATTTTGAAGTTTCTCCATGGAGAAATCATGCAACCTCATGAGTCTAGAATAAACTATAAACATAAAAGTAAATATTCTGATTACAAGTGCAGATGAGACAGCAGGTGTATGGTAAATCTGTGTCTCCTGGACTTCCTGGTCAAGGAAAGGCAATCAGTGATGTTTACTTACTTCTGTGGACTCGGGGAATATAATCCAGCTCCTTACACCTATGGGAGATGCTCCATCAGCAGCAATACTCTTCCATGCATGAGGCAGCCAGGGTTCCAGAGAAGCCCCAATAACAAAAGTGGCATGGTGTGAACAAAATCATTGCCTTTATTTGGTCCCATACCATAATCCCCTTCCAAGTTACTCCTCCTATTTTTGGTTCCATTGTGTTGCTATATGATATTATTCAGAAATCTATTTTAATTTGTATATATTTCTAATAAGGCTTTTGTAGCTTTTAGTTAACCAACTACCACAATACTTTGTCAGTTATGGTACAGGGCTGTAGCATAGTAGTGGCTGAATATCGTAGGATCTTTAGCTTAGTTACTTTTCTTGAAAAATTGTCTAGTAAGAGACTAGTTCCTCTGGATTGCTTCCTCTTTTAAAATTCTAGGTATTACCAGTAAAAATGACTTGTATGCCTGGAATTGTGGTATTTGGGGGTATTTCTTTTCTGAGATAAGCACATGAGAAGGAGTTAAATCTGTAGAATTTGCATGTTGCAAATGAGTAACTATAAAAGGAGGTTATGTGAAGTTACGCACAGAGTTTGCTCCATAAGAGTAAACTGCAGCCCTCAAAGTCTGGAAACATATACTTTATGTTCTTTTATAATCCAATGATGTAATTAATTGAGGTGTGCTAGATTGTGCTTCCAAACTTTTAATAAATTACCCAGTATTTAACAACTGGCTGGCTCTAGCAGTCCCAGCACAGAAAGGGTTATGGATAGATGCACTGGATTCTGCCAGTGAATAGGTCATTTTTGGTTTCCACCCCTTTCTTCTCCTCTGCCAAACCTTTTACCAACTTCTTCTGGGAGAAAGTAGAGGCTGTCTTCTTCCCATACTATCGGTTTTTCCCCCCATCCAAACCACCCTAAGATGCTGTTTCAGCTTAGCTGCTGACAATGTTTTGCCTGTCTCTGGAAACCATTCTTTCTTGGCTCCTAATTGCCTTGTGTTATCTTTCCTTATCCACTTAGCAAGGTAGAAACTAAATATTGTTGAATACAGGATAGTAGGCATGTTTGAATAGGGAAGTATTCAACTCTGATTCGGATTCAGTTGATTTGGAGGACAGTGATTCGATTCAGTGATTCGAATCACTGTCCCTATTCAATTCAGATGAATCAGAAAAGAAGATTTGGTGCTGATTTGGCACTGATTCAGATTGGCCAGGGAGAGGCAGGCACAGCTGGGCGGCTGCAGGTTCTCCCATGGCTCCTCTGGCTATGCCTGCCTCTCCCCAGGTGGGGGAGCCACAGGAGAAGCCCCCTGGCTGGCTGCCCTGCCCAGCACTTAAAAAAACAAATGCCCCCGCACACACCACCTGCAGCAGTTTCTGGGGGCTCATGGCAGAGCCCCTCCACACAGCACAGGGCAGTGCAGGGCAGCAGGGATCACCCCTCACCTGGCACCTGCATGGCAGCTGTCCCATGGCATGGATGCAGCATGGCTCGGCAGGGTGTCACGTGCTATGAGCTGGGGCCGTTGGGGCTGAGCGGTACAGGGTACTGGGTGACTGTGACTGGCCAACTTCCAGCTGGGGTGGCTCCAACAATCACCCGGAGACCAGCACTGCTCAGCCCCAATGGCCCCAACTCCCAGACAGCATGCAGCACCCTGCCGAGCTGCACTGAACCCGCGCCATGGGGCAGCTGCCACATGGGTACCAGGTGGGCGGGGTGATCCCTGCTGCCCCACACTGCCCCGCACTGTGCAGGGGCTGTGCCATGAGCCCTCAGAGGTTCTGATCGCTGCTGCTGCAGCCAGTGAGCGCTGGGCTTTTTTTTTTTTTAAGTGCAGGGAGGCTGGGGCCAGGTTGGAGATAGGGCTGGGCAGGGCAGCCATGGGGGCTGCTTCTGTGGCTCCCCCCCCCCCGGGGGCGGGCAGGGGCCGAGGGGCGGGGGGGAGAGGCAGGCACAGCTGGGGGAGCTGCAGGAGAACCCGCAGCTGCCTGGCTGTGCCTGCCTCTTCCCTGGCCGATCCAAATCTCCAAATCTCTCTGAATCTTTTCTGAATGAATTTGGAGGCTTTGGATTCAATCTGGACCTTTAAATGTGTCTCTTGATTTGATTTGGATTTGGAGATCCAGTCGCCAAATCAGGCCGAATCTCCTCCGAATCAAATTATCAACTGAAGCTTTGCACAGCCCTACAGGACAGTACCCTATTACCATTGTGGAACTGACAAGAGGCATTATTGCATGTGATGGAGCTCTAAAATATGTAACAGGTATTTCCCAAAACATTCTGTCCTTTTCTCCTGTGAATGTGGAACTAAGTGCTCTGTTTCCAAAGTCAAGCAAATTGTACAGCTCATCAAGACTGCAAAGTACGTTGGGGCCCTTTCTCAAAATTAGACTATGGCTATGAAATATTCTCCCTTTTCTAGATGTCTCATAGATCATGCACAAATTATATTGAACAAGAGAATGATCACATCCTTGCCAGTAAGGCCAAGTTGCAAGCAAGATGAAACAGACAAAGCTATTAAATTCAAGCCTTTGCTACTGCAACTGTCTACATTCCAAGAAATGTAAAGTGACACCAAATTACTTTTTTGAAAAGGAAATTCTTAGAGACCAAGAGAATTCCCCATAGACTGATAACTCTATGGCCAACTTCCAGCATATCAGAAATCAGGAAAATGAAGCAATTTATAGACAGCACTTGATGACAGATGCTTTAACAAAAAAATGGCATATGTAGGAGTCAATCTCTCCTTATTCTCCCTGGTGTAAAGTGTAATAGGCCAATCCAGGTGGAAGTTATGATGAGTTACATATTAACTCAAACTTCAAACGTTTCTGCACATCAGATCTTGGTTCCAGTCACTGTTGAATATGTTAATGGACTATCCAAAAGAAACTTGGAGTCTTTAGCTAGCAACCTTTCACACCAAGCTGATGACTCAACTGTGAGGAACTCAGTGATGTTCATATGTCTTCTATCAAGAAATACTTTTAGGAGGCAGGTCTACAGAGAAAAAGTATTAAGTTTCTATTATTCCACTGGAATGACTCCATCAATAGATCTTACAACAGAATTTATAGCAGCTTTGTGCCATGGATAGGAAACAGAGATAAAAGTACCTTTGTCAATCCTAAACCACTAGTAATAGGTTATTTGGCAGACAGGATTAAAGAAGAGGGGCCCCAAGTAGCTTTAAAACGTATGCTTCTGCTTTAAATTTTGTTTTCCCAGACATTAACAAATCTAAAGCATATGATATGATGAGCATCTTCTGCTTCAAATCTCTGCTTTCTCAAATTCCATGAAAAATGTGGCACTGATATATTACTGTCTTTCTCATTTGGTAGAGATCAATAATTGTGCTAGCAATGCACTTCTGTGAGCTCTTTTGGCCTCCCAGATTCAACCTTTCACATGATCAGAATTTCACAATGCATATGGAATTTGATTACCTAGGACAGGGAAAATATACCCTCTCTCCCAGCTTTACCAGAACTAGTTCTAAATAACTATAAATAAAAAAAATTAATTCAGCATCCAAATGAGCAACTTGGATAGACTAAAGGGTCTGTGGATCAGATTCCAACAACTGATCAATGAATCTAGTAGGAAAGAAAACCTAACTTAAAAACTCACATGCACTTGCAAGTCTAAATGCAGGGACTAAGGACATGCATGTACCAGGTGTCAAGTATAACAGCTGTTCTTTAACCTGATTCAAGAAACTTGGAAATGAGAACAGTCCCACTGACGTCAGTAGTGGGGTAGTGACTTTACTTGTGTGTTCAAGGTTATCACAAAAACATTTTACATAGCCACTGTTAAGGAGACTTGTCCCTTGATTGTATTAGCATAAAACTGATAAACCAAAAGTCTCAAGATCATAAAACAGGGGTGGGCAAAATATGGCCTGTGGGCCAAATCTGGCCTCCCAAGCACTTTCATATGGCCCGTGGGGGCCCCCCCAACAAATTGTGCCCCATCCAGTCCTCCTGCCCATGAGGCTAGGAGAGACATGCCCACGAGTACACCTGCCCCCCAAACATACCCTATTGTGTCACTCCCACCTTCATGAGCTAAAGGGCCCTGCCTGGCCAGCATGCATCTTCTGTGTGAGGCTACTGCAGCCACTGCTGCAGCCTCCAGGGACCTGCTCGCTTCCCTGGTCTCCTGCTGGCTCTGGGTGGCAGGTAGGGAAGCAGCGGGGGCAGGGATGCAGGTGGGAGGGAGCACAGAGTGTGGGGCTGGGGTTGGCAGCAGGGTAGAGCCCACACTTGTGGGGGTGGCAGCAGCAGTGTGGAGCCTGGGTGGACAGCATGTGGGTATGAGAGAGGGTGACGGGTGGTATGGGGACCCTCCCACACTCCCCCATAGTGCACAGCAGGTGGTGGCAGCGTCAGCAGCAGCAGGGTTTGCTCAGGGCACAGGTGCCTGGTGGGGCATGACTCTGGCCAGCACTGTACATCTGGGTGAGGGGTGCAGCCTCCCCTGGACTGTCTGTATTGCTGGTGCTTCCTGCCACTCACGCGCAGCCTCTGCACTAGCACAGCATAGGAGGGAAGCCCCACATGCTGAAGCCAGGTGCCTTCAATACACAAAACTAAGAATTTATTTTTGAGTTATCATGCACCATCTCTATATACACTATGCAAACACAAATGACAAAAATATGTTTTGTAATAAAATTAAAATATGTTATAGTAGGTGATTGACTTTCAGTGTATGATTTGTTTTTTTTCTGGTTCTAAGATGGGAACCTCCCCCACAATATTTGGAGGGGGGGCAAGGGGAGGTACTTGCGGTAGCAAAGATCTGGGATTAGGGGTGGGACTTCTGGTCCTAAAATGGCAACAAGGGGGTGGAGCAACTGTCAAGGGGTGGGGCTACCCATAGGGCCCTTGATAGCTCACCAAAACCTGTTAAGTGGCCCTTCACCCGAAATAATTGCCTGCCCCCAACATAAAATCTACAGGACACAAAATGCAGTTCTAGATTAAAAGTGCCAGTAAATCTACAGAGAATATATATCCCTTTTTAAAAAAAGAGAAGATTGTTAAATGAAATGGTATAGATTGAGCTTATTGCTATTTCAGATTGACTTTCTCCTCTTCTGTTTATCCATACAACATATATTGCATTTACCTATGTTATGTTGCTTAAATCTTTTGTTTACTATCTGCTGGAAAAAAAATCTTTGAAAGCATGTGCAAACTGCCATTTACAGCATCTGAATTCCATAACCAAAGTAGCACTGTGGGTTCACAGAAGTGAAAAGGGAAGGTTTCTATTCATCACAGGTCCTAGGAGGGAGAACCACAACAGATGAAAGCACGGGACCATGTAAACAAGTACAGTTCTGATGAGCACTTACGGAATTGGTATCATCATTCTGGTAGCTTTTGAGTAATCAGCTGAGCAGCCACCAGGAATTTCATTTAACTGACTTATCTTTCTTTTGGAAAGATACAATTGCAGAAGGACACTCCTGACAGACATGAACCCCCCCTCCCCCAGTGCTTTACTGGAAGAGGACACATGTCAGTTTGACCCAGCTCTCTAGCATTTGTATAGATCGGGCACTTCAGCAGGCCTCTAGGGCACTTTTATCTACAGCTGATTCAACTGGCTATTAGAGAAAAGCACCAAAAGGACCCGCTGATGTGCCTGTTCTATACAGTTGTTGTGCGAGCCAGGTCAAACTAATGGGATGCCTCTTCTGGGGATACGCTGTGCTCGGCACAGGGGTGCACCAAGCTTAAAGAGCTGTTTTGGGTTTTTTTCTTCACAGCTGTAATCATCTTCCACAATGATTGTTTTTTTTGGAAAAAAACCCAAAAGTTTACTTGAAAAAATTAAGGAAATAATCATGTTAAAATCATGGTTAGAAACTACTTCTAGAATTGTGAATCTTTTATTATCATTTTCATTTTTACAAGAAAAAATTCCCTGCTTGACAGATTTAAGATACACATATAATGAATTAGCTTGTCTCTAAGCAACAGCAGAGTCTGCTGTTATTTTCCTATGCATCTGGGGCACTTTAAAAAAAACCACACAGACAAAAAAAACTTTTCACCAATTCAGCATTGCTCTGCTCGGGAAATCTGCATTATAGCACACTGCATTGTAAAATAAACACAGCAAGAATTAACGTAGCAGAATTAACAATGTTGCTAAAAATATAACATTTACTTCAGATTTCTACTTAAGTACTTACCCAATTAGAAAATAAAAGAAACAAGCCTTGTGTTTATTAAGTTTCTCTGTCCCCACACATATTTCATTGCCTAATACTTAAAGCGCAAATAACTTAGCTAAAAACTATCTCTAAATCTAGTTGAAAACTAAATTACTGTATTTATCTGAATAGAAGATGACCCCCCCTAATAATTAGATTTTATATATGGAAAATGTATAAATTTGTTATAATTTTCCAGGTATAGAATCTAATTATTGGAGCTTTGCCTTGAATTTGCCCCCTCCCACTGCTGCATCAGGGAAAACAAATCTGGGGGGTCAGGTAGCTTCACCCCCAGCTTTTTCCTCTGGTAGCCCTTTCCCCTTCTCCTTAGCATCAGACTCTGCTCTCCATGACCATATGGAAATGAGGAGCAAAATTTAAAACAATAACCTTGAAATCAAGCATGGCTGTAGCTCCTCACATATAGTACACCTGAACTTTGTTCATCCAGAATTAATGCATGTTCCTTTTTTTGAAACTGCTGCACAACAGTTTTAGCACAGGAACTCTAGAAACACACTTTTGAGCAGCACTTTGGCACTTTTTTTTTTTTTGCAAACACACACACACACGCACGTACACATATATATTAAATAAATAAATTAATTAATAAATCTTCACTGGCAACACTCTGCCAATTGGCCCCTGTGGTTCACTTGGCAGATCAAAGCACACTTTGACAGTCAAAACATTAAAAACTGTTTACACAGTTTGCACCGTGTATCCATGCACCCATCTCCATACTCGTGCCTCACCCACTGCCCTCCTCAGAGGGCCTGCCCTTGAAAAAGTCTGTGCCAGACCCCTTCCACCATATGAAGTCTGCCATTTCTTTCCCATTGTCCTCTTCTGTATTCCTGTAGTACCAGTACATTTCACTTAGTCCTATTTTAATACAGTGCTTGACTGTGGAGTCTGAGTGTCTGTTTATGAGCAGGCTCCCGGCTTTCCACAGTGCATACCTGAAGCAGGATATGAACTGGTCGAAGCGAGCTGTTGGGGTCCCTTGCTGTCTGGTCAGGTGCTTGTAGAGGACTGCTTCCTGGTCAGGTCTCCACCAAGAGTGCATGGACTTTCTTCCACACCTCTCTGGTGTATGAGCATTCCCAGAAAAGGTGGTTGATCGTTTCTTCCTGCCAGCAGCAGGCCTGTCTTGAGCAGTTCGATGCACCTCTCAGCCCCTGCCCTGTTTTTCCATGCCCACATGGGGAGTGCCTGGTGGGCTGCCTGCCATTTCAGGTCTCTGTGCTCCTTCTGCAGGTCCTTGTGGAAGATTCGCTCTCACACGATTTGGCAGCTGTCACCAGGTAGTAAGTCCACAGGAAATATGCTTTTTCCCTTACCACCTCCCATATCTTGTGGTGGTTCACCAGGGTCACTAGGGTAGTGTCATGCAGCTTGTATTTCTCTTGAAAGTGCTTCAGGATCTTGTAAAACCATGGGGAAACCATGGTCCATGGGCTCCTGTTGGTCATTGTGTGTACCTGCCAGTGTTGCAGCAGCTGCCTTGCAAAATACTTAACAAAGCTGGCTGTTTTAGATTCCACCCTGTTGCCAGTTTGCACGCCTGGCTCACGTACTTGGCTCAAAGGAAGAGAAGGATGGCTGGTATTCCTCTGCCTCTGGACTGTTTCGCTTTGTACAGCTTGGTCCTTGCCACTTTTTTCCATGTACAGTTCCCAAAGAAAATACACCTGGCTCTTTGGATTTTGTGAATGACTTGTCCTGAGGGGAGGAAGACTAGGGCAGTGTCTAGCAGCTTCAGCAGTAGCACCACCTTCATCAGTGCCACGTGTCCCACCATTGACAAGCAGGGTGATTGCCATAGCCCCAGTCTCTGTTTGGCCTTGGCCTCCATTTTTTCCCATGCCCTCTGCCTCATCAGCTCTGGGTCAAACTCCACCCCAAGGATCTTTACTCCCTTCCAGGAGTACACACATATACTCAGCACTGCTCAGTATATGTGTGTTCTCCAAATAGCCACCACAAAGGATCCATGTGCTGATTAGCCCCCACTTATGAGAAGAACACCAGGTTCCAGTCACGAGTCCTGGGATGCTCCAAAAATGATATGCAGATGAGATGCAAGGTAACCTGGTCCAGCTTCACCTCATGCAGGGCAGGGCCACACTAATAGCATACACCAGGCTGAGAGAGGGGGCAACAGAGGGATAATGGGTGAACTGTTTGAGGCTCTGTTTCATGATGTTTGCCAGGCATTTAAGGAACAGGATTCCAGGAATCACTGGAAATGAGAAAGGCGCAGCTCAGTTGTGGCAGTGAAGATGGAGTCAACATGTATGCCAAGTAGTGGCTAACCATAACTTAATAAAGGGGTCAGTGGTGCACTTACCTTACCTTATGTCTTATTTAGAGGGATTGTACTAATCTATCCTTGTGGCAAGTTCCAATCAGCATTTTTGAGTTATGAGGCCTTCTCCATACCTGTTCCCAGGTGACCTTCCTGTAGGCATTTTCTACAGATCTCCAGGTCTGGGCCCACCTAGTCCCAGAAAGCAATATAGAACTCCTTGGGCAGGGATCTCATTGGTTCCTATTTTAGACACCGAAAAAGATGGGGGCCCTCCCAACTTTTGTCGCATGGATAAAGACACCATACACCAATGTGAGCAGCAAGGTACTGGTAAACAGGCTGTTGGCAGCCCTGATTGTGGTGGAGTCAGGTGTTCA